>NC_041385.1:122794084-122801278 GCF_002162155.2 Triticum dicoccoides
CGGCGAGCACGTCGATGGTGGCTGGCTGCCGCTCCCACTTCGCCCGTCTCCACGGCTTGTGTGTTGTGTTCGGTGGAAAAAGAGGAGAGAGGAGAGAGAGAAAGAGGGGAAAGTGGCTGACAGTGGGCCGAAAAGGAAAAGAGAATAGCGCCAGTGCCTCCCAGCTGCCCCCAGGTTCCTTGGTCTCGTCCGAGTTCGCCAGCTGTGTTTTTGACTAAATCCGGCGCAAAACGAGATCTTAGGGGTCCGACTGGCTCATTCTTTTAGCGCCAGGGTGAAAAAAGTGGTCCTGAGGGGCTCGGCGGGGGGACGGCTGGAGATGCTCTTATACCCATGAGCAACTAGTAGCAGCGGCGATTTGCAGGGATGGTTCATCGTTAATTGTGTATGCTGGCTACACCGAACCATCGCTATAGAAGCCCTTACATGCCGGGAGGCAATGGCTCTAACGGAAGACTTGGGAGCAGTCAGGATTCACATTGCATCTGATTGTGAAGGAATGGTGAAGGACTTACATCAAGGGTCCCGTGGTCTTTATGGAGCTATTATTCAGGAAGTTAATGCTAGGAAGGGAGCTTTCATTTCATGTAATTTTATCCATGAATGTAGAGATTTTAATTTTGAAGCTTATAATCTCGTTAAATTCGGTTGTAATCTAGGTTTAGGGAGACATGTTTGGCTGGGCGTCCCCCATGACCACAACCTTGTACTGATGAGCATTGTTGAGAATAAATATAAGCAGGCGAGATTTCTCAAAAAGACAAAAAAAAAAATAGCTGCCGGTTACCCTTCGAAGGCTTCCTAGTGGGCTCTCTGGACTAGGGATGAAAATGATATTGATGATAAGTTTCGTTTCGAATCTGCGTCTGTATCCGTTTTTAAGGATATAGTATGTACCTGCATGAATATACTGGATATGGATACAGATACGGATACGGATTTTGGTCAATCAGATATGCGATGGATATGGTATCACTAATATATACTACCGGCGATGTGGATTACCCAGTACTTTTGTGGATTATCCGAATATGATCATCTGATTAATTTGGCCCATTCAACATGCTCAAATACCCAATTGAAATATCAATTAGAAATGACTTATAAATAGAATAAAGCTGAAGAAAACAAGAAGCGATTTTTTGGCTCTGGGGAGCATATGCTCTTTAATGAACAGTAAATCAAAATAAATAGTAAATAAAATGTAAAAAAGCTGAAACTTTTTGTAGATGTTCATATTAGTGTAGCAAGTGTGCTTGACAATTTTTATGCCATATATGATAGCAGTGCTTCGTCGGTGAAAACACAAAATTAAGTGTAATATTTCGAGGTAACATTTGACGTTTTTTTTTTGCACATGTCAAAATGCTTAAGTTTTCCCCTGAAAATTTGCATGTACCATTTAGTTTTGACAATGAACACATCTATTTTTTCAAAAAAAAATAACATTCGCAAAATCCATTTTTGGCACGCAGGAGCATGTGCTCCCTAGAGCCAAAATGAATTCCGAAGAAAACAAGGAAATACAAGAAAGAAACAAAACAAAGAAACAAAAATAAAAAAACCAATGAGTAAACTAAGAAAACCAAAGCAAAATGAAGAAAAAAAACCAGAATAACCGATGAAAAACAAATAAAATGAAAGAAATAACAAAAGAAAATGAAAAAAATATAGTAACCAGACCTAAGCGACCGCTACGAGCCGAGCGAACCGACGCACGCTAAAATGGGTCGGCCTGCTACTGTCACTCATAGGCTATTTCTTTTTTTTACATGCTTGATTAATATTTTTTCAAATGCAAGATTAATATTTTTTTAGTACATGGTCAACATGTTTTATATACATGTTTAACATTTTTCAAATGCTTGATTAACATCTTTAAAAAAATTGACATTCTTCAAATAATTCCTTATCATTTTTTCTAAATGCATGATTAACATTTTTAAAATATATGGTCTAATGTTTTTCCCACATTGTTTTTTTATATTTGCATACGTGAGAACCTTTTCTCTATACACATTTTCAAATGCTTGGTTAACATTTTTTTTAAATGTTTTTTATGTAGAATGTCTTTTTGTAATATAGTTTTTTAGAATATTTGGAAGTATAAAAAAATTAAAAATAAAGAAAAACAAAAAAAATCTAGAAAAGAGTTGACCCACCCACCCCCCCATACCCCCACGCGCGTGCACACTTTGGACCGGCCGTTGTGGGGCTGGGAGGCCCATTTTTTTCCTTTCGGTTTCCCTTGTTTTTTGTTTTCATTTTTCTTAGATTTAAAAAGAAAATCTGAATTTGAAAAAATGTTCGTTTGACCAAACCCCCACCCCCTTTATCACATAATGTTTAGGGGGAATAGATGTCGTAAACCCGTACCGTAAACGGTTTTTTTTTTCTCCTCACGCTTCTTCTTCCTCGAGATGCATGCATGCACGGACTCGAACTCCGGCTAGCCCGAACGGCGCCACTCCAGCATGCCGCCTGATGTGGCCCACTACCTGCTCCGGCGACACTTCGGCCCGGTGCATGCTCCGGCCGGCCGTTGGCAAGCTCCTCCGCCTCCTTGCTGCTCATGAGCACGTCGCCAGGCCCCCTGCTCCGGCGTTACCGGTTTACAGGATCCTCCGGCATTGACCGGTTTACAGGATCCTCAAGTGGCTGAAATCCACTAGATATAAAGGATTGGAGCTCAAATATAAGGGAGCATGTGATTTTTTTTAGGGATATGCTCTTTTATGGGATCTATTCGGGACGGTTTTCCCAGCTTGTACCGTAAATACCAAGGTTTGACGGCTTTTACGGGATCTGTTAGAGATGCTCTAAGTGTGACTTTCCATTCACCAATTTGTTTCTTTGACCCATACTATTAGATTTGGATGCAACAAAGTTGACACGATACTTCTTTTGACCGCACGGGCTCCATGTTCCTTTTCGCGTCAGGTCTGTTGTGTCAGCAGGTGTGAGGCAGAGACCGTCATGGTAAAATTCCGCGGGTGGCGCTTCGCGCCATCAAAGTTAAAACAATCAAGATGGAATGCGAGCGATAAAATATGTTTGAACATGGGTGCTCCAAATTTCAAGGGCCCACAACAATCATCAAAATTACTGTACCCTTTGAAAATGGCAGCCATGGAACGAGATTCCTGGGTACCTTCAAGGCGCTCCAAACCTCTTTGCCGGCAAATGCACGAGAGGTCACATGGAGTCTCCGTGCTCAAGGCCAATCGCGCCCATTGTGCAAGTAGATGAGCCACAGTTCTCTTGGATCATTCTTCTATTATTGGCTCCTAAACTGTAATTCCAACTGAAGTTAGATACAGTCCATTGCGAACAGAAATCTTGATAACACATGTGATGTTCTTGAATGACAGCTGCAATATTATCACTTTTTATGTGGAGTATTCTACTGTAAGTAATACAGACCAACAGCACTAGATTTTTTTTTTTTTGAAGAAAAGACAGCCTTTCACTGATGAAGGTAGAAGCGAATCAAAAGGAACAGAAACATTTGAAGCGCAAATCTGTGGTAATAAGCAAAACTTACTTTTCCCCATTTATCTAAAGATGAAATGCATGACACTTACAGGGGTTAGACTTCTAGCTAGCAAAAGCAGACCGAATCCTCCACACCACATTCCAGTTGGACCAAAAGACAGCTTCAGTAATACTCCCTCCGTTCCTAAATATAAGTCTTTGTAGGGATTCCATTAGGTGGACTACATACGAAGCAGAATGAATGAATCTAAACTTAAAATGCATCTATATACATCCGTATGTGGTTCATAATGAAATCTCTACAAAGACTTACATTTAGGAACGGAGGGAGTACAAACAAAGGCAAGAGTAAAATGGGTTGGGGTCATCCCACATTCCAGTAGAAGCAAGAAAACATACCCCCACCATGTTTCCATTGGATTTCCCAAATTCAATTCTGGAGTCAAAGCATCAAATCCAGCTCGATGCATAGTTTAAGTACACCGAGTAGTTGGCAAGCACCGATCACAATTAAATCTTCGGGACCGGAGAGTATTCCATTCCGTGCGGAAAGAAGCCTGTCCAAAACACAGTGAGGCTATTAATGCGACGGCATTACGCAAAGCTCCAGTGCTCCCTTCCTACCATCTACCAACATGAGGCAGCTAGCAAGAAATTCAGATGGAGAATTGGGTTAAAACAGGCTCTAAAAATACTCACAGTGGGAGCTTGCTCATGCTAAACTTCAGAGCCGGTGAGCAGATCACCGTCATGCCTGGCTAGCTGGACGAATTGAAGCCATTAATTCATAGCCAACTACTAACAGTGTGATGAACATACACAGGTCCATGCATGCAATGGAATCAACGCAACTGTCGAGTGCCACTCTCGTGTATAAATAGGCATCCAGAGACCCTTCAGTTCATCAACTCAAGCATCTCCACCAGTTCAGTTCAGTTCAGTTGCTTATTCTGTCCTGTCTGCACACACTGAGAGCAAGATGGGTGGCAAGGTTCTTCTGATCAGTGCTGTCTTGGTGGGGCTTGTTTCACTGAGCTCGTGCAGGAGCCTGGGAGAGTTGCATGAGCAGAAGACCCACTGTATGTTTTAACCCCATCCCTTCTGTGTAGCACTGTATTTATTAGTACTGTACTTCATAGAGTAACACTGCACTGCATCTATTACAGCGATCCGTGGTTAAGCAGATCACAGCATACTGCATCTACCTAGCTAATGCAAATATGAAATGAATTTGTGCTGAACATAAACAGCATCCTTTCTAGACAATAAGGACTGAGAACAATGCAAAGCAACTTCATGCTATCTAGATTTCACGGCACTGATAGCTGCAATTCTGTATACCGTACCAGATGGGGGCTCACCAACTCCTACGCATGGGTCAGGAGGAGGCTACAACCCGACACCTACACCAACTTACGGCACTACACCAACACCAACTTACGGCACTACACCGACGCCATCTTACGGCACTACACCGACGCCATCTTACGGCACTACACCGACGCCATCTTATGGCACTACGCCGACGCCATCTTACGGCACTACACCGAGCACCCCAAGTACACCTTCCCATGATGTCCCTGCAAGTCCAAAGAAGCATGGATTCATTGGATCCTGCGAGTAAGAGCTACAATTAGTAGATATGAGAAGTATCAAACATCACAAAGCAACGGTTCTTAAATGGTTTTCTTTTGCTTAAAATGCAGCTACTGGAAGAATCACCCAGATGCTATAGTTGCAGCTATTGGGTCCCTTGGCAACATCGGCAAGACATTTGGTGCTGCATGCAGTATGATAGGTGGCAAGAAGCTAGGAAATATGCATGATGCACTCTCAAACACTAGAACTGATGGTATTGGCGCCCTGATACGTGAGGGGGCAGCTGCATACCTCAACTCCATTGTGAACAAGAAGTTCCCATTTACCACCCAGCAGGTAAAGAACTGCATCGTCGTGGCCGTGACCTCTGATGGTGCTGCTTCTGCCCAAGCTGGGGTCTTCAAGAAGGCAAATGAATCCCACTACTAGTTTTAGTCATGGGTGTTTCTTGGCTAAATTTCTTCCTACCGCGCATTTTTCTTGATTGATGCTATCTTGTGGCTTGATATATTTCTCGTATTTTTGTTGATTTATCATGTAATATCACTATCTAAGAGATTCCAAGTGTAATAAATCCATCTCTTTCCATTGCTTGATATCAATATTATTATACTGAATTAATAATAGACAGAAAAAACTACGTACTCCGAACACCACAAAAGAGCAATAATAAATCAAACATCAGACTAGTGCTACTCAGTTTACAACACAGAAGTTTATAATGTCAGCTGTTTAGGGCATGTTTGGTTGTATAGGAAGGGCCTGTTCGGAGTCCCTTCACTCCACGACTCCGCTCCCGGAGCAGGCGGAGCTGCAGCTGAAAATCGCGGAGCGAGTAAACAGGTGCTCCGCAGATCCTGGGATTTCGTGGAGCTGGTGGATTGCCGAACAGCTCCGAAATATCACCATTTCACCACACCTACTTGTGGCCTTGCCCTTGTGGCAAATTGTGACAAGCTAACACTTTATGTTGCTAACAAACTGTTTGCCACACCATAGGCAAGTTTTGGCAAAACATTGGGTCTAGGACAGGTGCTCTACATAGCAAAAACTATGGCATGACAAAACTGTATTGGAATGGCCAAACTTGCCTAGCAAAGTTTTCGCAAATTGACAAAGCAGTCTAACAAATGCCACAAAATTAGTTATTCTTAGATTGCATAGTTAAAGACCTATGAACCTTGTTCTTGAATCCCAGAAAAACCTGTAACAAAAGTATATGTTCCCCTGATATCCTGAATTTTGTAGTTCAACCTTTGAATCTTGCTCTTGAACCCCAAAAATCCTATGACAAAAGCAAATGTTGCCGATGGGTCAGAGAAACAAGTGTAATTGTCCAGAAGTTTGGATAACTCATCGAACAACTAGTCGATATAACAGAACTTCACATAAAACAAGGGATTAGTGTTTGATACCAAATAAACCCAAGAACTTCCAAGATGAGTTGAAGCTTTCCCTTCAGTACTTCTCCAAAAGAGTCAACCTGGATGTGAAATGAAAGCTAAAGTGTTAATTTACTCTAGAAAAAATTGTATTCAAACCTCACTTGAAGTCAGTCAACATTTTGGTGTTTTCCATTAATTATGACTTATGAGCTCTAAGTTTTGCATTTGATGTGCTGTGTGCATCATGTCTGATTCAGAATAGTTGAAAATGCCAAGCATGACAAAGTAAGAATATCGTGGAATCAGTAATGTCATGTTAATCACAGTTGAGAACTACTATTTCTGATAACATTAACTCTTGGAGAAAAAACTTCAGGCCTTCTTATTCTGCTTCACAGGATTTAACCTGTTGATTCTAAACATAGAACATTTACTATGTCAGTAACTCGACAGTATCATGGCCGTTTTAATGGGAAAAGAAGTCAATCTGCATATGTCCAAATTGTTAGCAAACACTAAAATGATTATGAATGTTAACAAAAAGCGCCATTGCGTCACCAATCATCCTCACACCGGGACTTTTTTTCTAATTGACCCATTTTCAGTGTTACAAAACCGATTTCCCTGCAAAAGAGTAGCCCTCGTATATTGAACAGAAGGATGATCAGTTTCTCCTCTTTCACCGAAGCACCTTTCAATACAAATACTTATCCAC
>NC_041385.1:122801597-122810893 GCF_002162155.2 Triticum dicoccoides
CCCACCTGAATATATTACCACTCAATCAGGGCTTACAAGAAATATTACAACACCCACATCAATCATCATGTAGAGGGGAGTCTAGAGGATGGGTAAACTAGCCACTGCCTAGCAGAGTCTCTCAGAAACAAATATCGCTACTTGAGTAAAGGTAAGGTTGGGTGAGAGCCTGAGAGGTAACTAATAATATCTGAATGTCGAGTTAAATGGATGAATTTAGTAGTAGCATTCATATTTATTGTTTATTATTGTAGATACAAAATTGCATATAGCTATTCATAAGTGATTTCAAACACTTCTTTGCAGATTCGGTGCTCTGTGCTCAACTGCTGATTGATTATTTATCAATGAATTGACATTATCCACTTACATACAGGATAATACTGCAAGTAACGGAGTACCTAGATATAAAAAAGACCTGCAATGATCATTTCTCTGGATGTCCTACTTTGAACACCAAATAGTCGTAAGAAAATTGACTATCAGTTTTTCTAGTGACTGACTGATAGGAATGCAGGTCGACATGTCCACCGAGTCCGTGTTGATCATTTCAGCATTAGCACGAAAATTACAGCAGCAGAGATTAGTACATCTTGGTCCAGCGCAGACAGACACGGACACGACGGGCATGTCCACCAGCATCCCTACTGATTAAGCATGGTTATGTTTTAGTTATATTCTTACAAAAGAAATGTTATCCTACTCAACACAGAAGAGATATACTGTCAGTTAGTCAGAACCTGACACTATGACAAGATATCCAAGTGGAGTTGGAAAAATGTGGCTGCACAAAAAAGAACTTTGCTCAGAGAGGATAAATTTATCAAAAGTTATATCATTTTCTACAGTATTAACACATTTCTATGCGATGAGTTACAACAGTAACAACAATGAGGTCAGTTCACTCATTTGCTTGTGACAGCAATAAGGCAGTAACCACAATGGCAAAGGAAAACATGACGCTATGAGAAACCATATTCCATAAGTGTCTATGTTAAACTACAAGCTTTGAGGATAAACCTTACAGAATATTGTGCTTTCTTTCCACCTCCCATGAATCATAATGGTGCATCCTCTCAAAACCAGCAACACTCCATGAATCCGACATCAAGTTGGCCAGCTAGAAATTATGTGCCTTCAAATCTTGTGATCCATATGGGAATCGAACCATTTGAAGATCTCTTCATTCTCCAGGCTGGTAAATTCATGGTATGCATATGCAATATTCAACTCCTCCGTGACATGCCTCTCCAGCCGGAACCCCTCCGGCAAGATCTTGGCTTCCTCCGCCGCCTCCTGCCACGGTGTTCTCCTCCCATCCTTCTTCAGAAAACCCTTCTCATCCAAGAACGACTTCTGGCGAAGCACGTCCACAAGGCCATCGGCGACGGTCGGAGTCAACCCCGGGATCCTCGCCGCCAAGAAGTCGGCACTCACGGCAAAGGCATCGCACTGGATCTCCCGTACATCAACGTGCTTTGACTTGAGCTTGTCTATGCTTGACGCCACCATGTGCGCCCTCTTGGCGTCCCTGGGCATGTGCACGAACAGCGCCGGCGGGTAGCCGAGCGGGATTTCCTCCATGGCGGCAAACACGCCCTCGGCGATCATGATGGCCACGCTGCTGAACCTGACCCTCGCCGCCAGCGCGGAGACGAAGTACCCGCCCGACGACGCGCCGATGCCGACGAGCGGGAGGCGGCCGAGCTCGGGGTGCTGCTCCTTGACCCACCATTCGATGATGGAACCGACGGCGGCGAGCTCACTGCCGTCGCCGGAGGCGGCGTCGAGGGACCAGCACTCGGCGCGGCTGGACACAGCGAGGACAGCGTAGCCTCGGCGGAGCGCCTCGCGCGTGAACCGGCGCTCCTCGGGGAGCCCCGCGCAGCGCGGGCAGCCGGGGGAGGCGTCGAAGAAGTCGGTGGCGCGGATGGTGCATCCGGGGGCGACGAACACGGCGGCGCGCGGCGGGCCTGGCGGCAGCTGCCACAGCACCTCGTTGCCGCTCCTGCGTGCGACCCGCGGGTCGAGGCGGATGGCCGGGGTCAGCGGCGGGACGGCGGGAGCGCGCGGGAGGAGGGCGGTGGCGAGGAGGATCAGCGCGCAGGAGGCGATCAGGACGACGGGCCTGCGCCTGCGCGGCTGCGGGAGGGGGTTGTCCATCCTGCGCGCGGTTAACCTCGCGTTAATGGAGATTGAGACGGTTTGGGGCTTCGCGTTGATGGAGAAAGTGACTGAGTTGACTTGCTCTGGACAAAGGGGAACGAAGCTCTGAACAACACTGGGAGGAAGAAACGTCCGTGGGGCTGGGTGTAGAGGAGGCCCATGTGGAAAGTTGGCCCGGCGTCTTAGCCTGGCCCGGAACGACGAGTTTTTTTATTTTATAAGAGTAGCGTAGAAGGAACGACGAGTTTCAACGACAGTTTCTCTTTCCTCGCTGACGGCCGCTCACGGTGGGGCTTTTTCGTCGGACTAGATGATTAGTTGCGCTAAAAAGGCCAAAAGTAAGCCATGTATTGAAAGAGTGTACATTAATATCATTCAGGCACATATTGAAACATATGAAAAGAATTACATTTATTATAAGTACAAGCGATGCAATACCCATATAATGTTCAAAGAAATATCAGTATTAACAAAACCGTTAATCAGTCACAAATCCACACCCGAGAAGCACATTGCACAGGGTTGAAACTTTTAAGCCTCACAATCCCAAGCAATATTAAGGAGGACCAACAGAATTGAAATCACTGACGCAAAGTATCAGCAGTTAGTAATATTTATACACACAACTTCTTTGTTATAGTCATATGATGATGAACTCAGTACGTAAATCAGCACCAAGGATAGTCGATCATACAAACAAAAATTCTGCATCCAACTGAAAAACACTATTATGCAAGACTAAATTTAAAAGGCCCTCAGTTCTAATTTCTATAAGAGCTTGAAGCTTTGGAGCCAAGGCTACGAACCTTCAAATCCAACCAAACATCTTATCATGCAAACACGGTAAAATGGGAAAGAAAGACTCTAAATGTGACGCACCAAAAGCGGAAGAAAATGTTGAACGATCTGGGCGTGAGGATTGTGCCGGTGACCTAGTGACACCAAGCAGCGCGTGGATGTGGACCAGGATGACGGTGGTGGTGGCGCCCTCCTCGTCGACCTTCAGCAGCTCGCTAGTCTACAATGCTCATACTTTGCATCGAGTAAACCCATCTCACTAAGAACGGGAATGAGCATCGCCCTTTGGCATGCTTTGCCTTTGGCATGATCTTGATAGCATCCGCTTCCTACAATAGAACATGCAAAGAGAACATAATGAGGATAAAATTATGCATGCACCACTCTGCACAAAAACCTCTCCAAGGAAGCAGCTTTTATTATTCTACCTCCAGTTCTCTACCTTTCAATATTAAAGGAAAAAAGCAATTCCCATTAATATACCACATAGCTAAACCCCATATTACAATACACAAAACAGAGCAAAACTTCTTCATAATTCAATTAAAATGAGGCCATATGCATCATGATTAAAGTTGCTCCCTGTATTATATATACAACCATGATTCAAAGTGCTCCTTGACATGTATATACAACCATCAACCATGTATATACAACTATATCATTTATAGCCATGCATATACAACTTAAGAAAACATAAATACAAAACTGCATATGCATCTGCATATAACAAAGCAGGTGATCAAATCTACAAATATTACAATAGCAATTGTGGCAGCACAAAAAGTGTAATTGGACATCACCATTTAACAACTAAGGCTATAAAATAAAAGATGATTGTGCAGATAGCAAAGAAAGATTCAACATTATTGTGTCATTGACAAATGTTTCAGGTAGTAGCAAATCAACATATCTACTGCTAATAGAAACAGAATCTGGATCTCCTTTAGGGAGGAGCACATACAGAGAAGAGAAGGAGGAGGTGTTCGTCACCAGATGATCATTTTGCTCGGAGACAAAGATGAGGAACTGGACCTAGCCGATAGGTCGTTCTTGGTTTCCATGTCTAGTTGGGTTAATTCAGAATCTGTTTAGATCTTTTCTACACTACCGCCATGTTGTGCTATAAGCCAAAACCAGATAACCAGGTCAAAATCCTAGCTGGTGAATTTTAACGGTTCTGCAAATTCGGTCCAAATAGCATGAATAAGAAAATGCCTAACCGGGTCAAAAAGCCAAAACCAGATAACCAAGTCAAAATCCTAGTTGTGACTTTAACGGTTCTGCAAATTCGGTCCAAATAGCATGAATAAGAAAATGCACAACTCTTATTCCAAAAGACCTGGAAAGAACTAACACTTCCATACAATTGAGAAAATAAAAATCATGTAATACTTCTTAACAACCGGTATGTGGATTGAAATTTACCTCGAAATAATATATGCACTCAGATTTAACTATGTATAATCCACACCAAAACTCCTACATATAAAAGATAAAACAAACAATGAAGTAAATAAAATGGTGTGACCTGGCTCTTTATTTATCTAAGTAGAAAATGCTACAGAATCTGGCAGTCTATATTGCAGCAATTATCTAAATTAACTCAACAGAAAAACTGTGCAGGATGGTGTCGCTCCTTTCTCCTTTAAAAAAACTGAGAACTAAAACCAACTCAGAGATGTGAAGAGCAGGGGGGAGAGGAGGCGGAGGCAAACCTGAAATGCCCACCGCACGCGACCACCGCCGATTGTCAGAGCCCAACCTTGTAACCGCGATGGTGCAAATGAATTGCTTATACTACATTTATCCAAAGATACAAGAGCCATGAGAAGCAAATCACCAACAGAATAGGAAGATCTAGGAACCTGTATCTGCCCATTGCCAGGCCATCGACTTACTTGCTGCTTGGGTGGCATTGGCTATGTTAGGTCCATGTAATATATCCATTATTTGGCAAAACTGGCCGAGATATACTGCAAATGAGAAGTAACAACACTGAGAAAAGAAATATTGGGAATGAAAGGTAACAACACTAAGAAGAATTGTATATAATTGCATCGTGATGCATATAGGGTCTTGCCATTCTTTGTGTGGCAAAGGTCATCCTTGTAGTGATGAGATGCCTCAAATTTGTGAGCTGCTTCCTGTATAGCCTCATTTTATTTCCCCATCTACAATGGCCATCAGAGCTTAGAAAGTAGATAGTGCCAGGTGCCCCTATGCAATGGTATATAAAATGGTTGGTGTAAGCATATGCATGTACTGGTATTAATAGAGCAAACGAAGACATTGTTTGATCGTATAGGTTATGTAGGTCTTGTGTTCAACCTTCATCGGTTTTATGGATTTAGTTGTAGGTGATGTATGATGATAACCATGAAGAGGGTTTGAAAGATTAGTATGTATAGGAAGGCCAATAAAATTAGGTATAATGGCATGATAATATAAATGCCGAGAAAACACCTCTCTAAACTTCTTGCATGATGCGCCGAGGAAAAAAAGCAGATAAACAAAAGTACAAATTTAAACTATTGTCAGGCTTGAAGATGTTAGCTAAACCAGACGAAGAAAATTAGCATTCAAGTTTCCTTCTCAACTAAACTGAAAATGCAAAATTGTAAACTGAATTCAAGCAAGAAGCATAGAAAATAAACTGAATACCAAACCAACTTTCTATATACTGCAGCTAATATCTTTAATATCGACATAAATAGAGAAGCTTAGTAAAATCAGGTAAGAATTCTGAAGAGCACTCTGTTATGTTCAACGACACATATGTGAAGGGTTAGCCAAACCACATCAGTAAACTAAACATGTTAGCTCTGTAGTAAAAAAATTAAGAAAATGGATGACTGCATCCAAGGAGGAGCAATGGATCGGAAGCTCACCTCAACCAGCTTCAAAACTGGTAGTGGCCTCCACATCCAGGTTGGGGAGAGATCGACGGCGCCCTCGCTGGACACGGCAGCAGAGGAAGCTCACCTCAACCAGCTTCAAAACTGGTAGTGGCCTTCACATCCAGGCTGGGGAGAGATTGACGACGCCCTCGCCGGACTCGGCAGCAGAGGAGGGCAACCTCAATCTCGAGCAAGGAGGGGCGATGGTCGGGTGGGGCAGCCAAGCGTGCGCCACTTCCTTCTCTCCACTCCCAGATCCAAGCACCACCAAGGAGCATCAATGGCTTGTACCTGAACCACCAACAAGTAGCAGAGGGGAGGACACAGTTTTCTTGAAGAGGAGAGGGGCGACGCGAGACCACACTGATAACTTGCTGGGAGCGAGTCAAAGTGCAACTTACTCTTAACCAGGTTAAATCAAGGACCAACAACAAACAATAAAAGATCAAGAACAACTTATATGCAATAAAGGTATGAGAGAGAAGAAATCTTTACATAGGATAGCTATAAACACCGGAGCATAAATAAGCAACACCTTTAAATACAAATAAAAAGGGTTCAGGGTTCATTGCATAGTGGGATCAGATTCGCCTTTCCTCGATCATATAACCCACCCCCGTCATCTCTTATCACCAGATCAATCTGTTTATAATGGATATGCCCTGGTTATCACTCAACAAGAATGACCATCCAAGGACAGAACAATAAGTATCACAGGATCAAAAAGGATTCTAAGGACAAGAGGGAGGATCCAACTTGATACCCACAGGTTCCTCGATTGCTCAAAGGCACACTTATTTCAGCCACGATTAATCATCATCGCCCTAGCAAGAATGGCCTCACAACAGGTGGTGGCACAAGCACTATTCATAGCGTTTATAGAGCGACGTGGAGCCATTGGTTCTGCCTAGAAGTCCAACAACATTTATATGTAAACCAGAGCATCACATGAGCTCCTATGATAGCAACTAAACATGGACTGCAGCCTGCAAACCCCAGAATAGCATGGATCCACAACTACAGAGCTCAAGTAGGAACTGATGCATGAGTAGGGCATTGAGCATCAACAAGATGAGCACCACATCAATATAGCCACGGCCATGTCCAAGAAAGTAGCCGAAGCAGAGGAGCAGGAGGAAGATGGAGCTCACCGAGGGAGGTTGTAGCCGAGGCAGTACTCAGCGGGCGTCGGGGTTGCGCTTGAACGCCGTCCAACCAGAGAGGCCGCTTCCTACACCGTACATCCACCACGCCGCCGCGTTGGAGTTGAGCCTTGCACCGCCCCGTCGACGAGCACGAACACTGTCAAGCATAACAAATTAAACTAAGGAGGTTATTATTACTTGAAGTGAATACCTGATCTTCTACAATAATGCAAGCAAAACCAGCATAAATATTGCAGTACTGTGAAGGGAAAATTCACAGAGCCTGAGTGCTCACCTAGTACTGTGAAGGGAAAATACTGAAGTACTGTGCATTGATCTTGGCTGCAATCTTCTGCTGGACATAAGTAAAGTCTGCTTAGTTTAGCAAGCTTCAAGTATTAAATGTAATGAACAGAAATGACTAGAGAGAACTTGTCCAGCAACCTGAATACATCACATAGCAGAACAAAACATTGATTAGTTATTTAAGGAAACAATTAGGGTAAACCAAGATAATGGTTCAATAGAAAAACACCAGGTCAAACAGCAGAAGACCAGGTCATGTACTACTTAAGTAATATGGTAACCTATGCAGCATACAAACACATGCCCTATTGATACAGAACTGCAAAAGTGAGTGAGAACTTGGAGATTAATTTGCATATGTTAAATTATCATTTATGGTCACAGAACATATGGTGCAGTTCATCTTTGTGTTCTGTACTGGAGTCTAGTAGTCATATAAATAAAAACAAACTAAAACTAAAAATGCTACATGGAGCGTCTCTATTGCCGAAGGCTGACCTCCACCCACCCTCGTCTCACCTCTCCTCTGCAACATCTCACTATAGATATTACTTGGGATGCAGGTTGACAGGAAAATGAATTATCGACAGGAAAATTTGTACTGTGTGAAACTGCAGGACAGTGACAAAATTAGGCTGGAATGTTCCTTTTAATCAAATCATGTTACAAAGCGGCTATGCAATGTTTTTGTTATTCCCTGGTGAACACCCTCCTTGGTGAACAAACTGAGAAAGCACACCATCCTCCTAGAAGGAAATAAAATGGAAGCGGCAGAAAGTGATCTAGCGACAGAGCTGCAATGGAATTGGCCTGAGACGTAAGAGTCTTTTTTTTTGCCTTGCATATTCACAGTATTGATGTACAATACTATGGAAAATATGCACACAAAGATTCAACATCAAATAATAACTCACCATGATTATTTTTATAATTTTTTGATACGTAATATAAGTTGAGGATTGTACAATGATAACAGTTGAGCTGACCTGCGCAAGAATGTAAGAGTCCATAGTTGATTGTTGGTCAACGGTGGAGAACCTGACAACCCGGGCTCATGGATTTCTTCGGTGTTCATGGGTGTCAAACCAGATTCGTTTGTGGTGTAGTGGTCCTGCAGAAATAGATACTCATCTCAAAGGTCCTCCATGGCCCCCTAAAGAGCAAGAACAACAAATGTAGAGCAGATGCTACGAACCACGACCTAAGCAGGAATTGAGTTACCTCCAGCATCTCGTGAGTGAAGCAAGCCGACCTGCTTTCCCAAAGCAAGTTGTTCCGAAAGGACCCGAGCTGAAATATGATTAAATTGTCTCTCTGAACCATATCATCAATTTCCTCAAATGTATATGCAGCATAGCCGATGGAAACAAAATACACAATCTGTTATGACCGGTTTAACATATAACCGGAGGAGGCCCACTGGGCAGTAGTAAGGGGCTTGGCCCACAAGTTATCTTAGGCTATTCGTTTTGAGGTTATAAATATTAGTTGTAAGATACCTTTTCGAGATTAAGCAATAAAGATATTTCTATCCTATTGCCCGGCTCCAAAGGAGCCGGAAACCCTAGCAGCCTCCTGCCCTAATCGCCGCCGCCCTCCTCCTCTCTCGCGACGGCGCCGACGCGCTGGAGCTCGCGTCCTCACCCCCGACCTCCGCTGTTCTGCCCTTATAACCTAAGGAGTAGAGCCGGTAGGAACCGTAGTCCTACCAATTTGGTATTAGGTACCCGGGTTTCAACCATGTCCTCGCCGCCCCCAAATCCGCCGCCACCACCACCACCGCCGCTGCCCGCCAACTCCCCCACCGCCGCTGCCACCAACTCCACCAACACCGCCGCTTCATCGCCGGGCGCCACGGCCTTGCTGTCGGCGCCGATCTCCCCCGCACCCGGCACAGCGCCGGGCCAGGGCCAGCCGCCACCCCCCGTCCCACACTCGCCGTCGTCGCCTCCCCCCGTGCCGCAGCAGTTTACACCGGAGG
>NC_041385.1:122811314-122812203 GCF_002162155.2 Triticum dicoccoides
CCGTGCCGCCAGCCGTCGCCCAGGGCCCGCAGTGGCCGGCCTGGGTCGCGCCGTCCCCCGCCGCGCCGTCCCTCCCGGCTGCACCCGTGCAGGTGCCACCACCGCCCCCACCCAGCCCTAGCCTGGGCCGGTCCTCGCCGAGCGGACTCCCGATCCAGGAGGTCTGCTTTCCGTCGTCACCGTCTCCGCTTCCAGGCTGGCTCCACGGGACATCCCCTCCGCCGGCTTACACGGAGGCCCGGCCGCCGTCGGGTTCCCAGGTGCAGCCCGAGGCGTCGGGCGCCATAGGGAACTACGCCGACCTTCCCACCATGGACCGAGCGCCGTCATCAGCCCTCCGCACCGCCGAGGTAGTGGGCCAGGGCGTGCCACACCAGCAGCCGCCCCGGTTCACCAAGATCGACTTCGCCACTTACGACGGTTCGGACGACCCGCTTAACTGGCTCAACCAGTGTGACCAACTCTTCCGCGGACAGCGCACGCCCGCGTCGGAGCACACTTGGTTGGCTTCCTACCATCTCCGCGGGGCCGCTCAGACATGGTACTACGCCCTCGAGCAGGACGACGGCGGCATGCCCCCGTGGGATCGTTTCCGCGAGCTGTGTCTTCTTCGCTTCAGACCGCCATTACGTGGGAGCTGCTTGGCCGAGTTGGGCCGCCTGCCTTTCACCTCCACGGTGCAGGATTTCGCTGACCGCTTCCAGGCACTGGCGTGCCACGCGCCAGGTGTGACGGCCCTCCAACGGGCGGAGCTCTTCGTCGGGGGCCTTCCCGACCACATCCGCGTGGATGTCGAGATGAAGGGGCCCCAAGACCTTCAGACGGCCATGTACTATGCTCGGGCGTTCGAGCAGCGCTCCCAGGCATTGACGCGGCCATCCACGCCACG
>NC_041385.1:122812498-122924175 GCF_002162155.2 Triticum dicoccoides
GTCGTCCACTGCAGCCCCGGCGGCCACCCCGGGCCCGACGCGGCCGTTCAGGCGCCTTACTCAGGCGGAGCAGCTTGAACGCCGGTGCTTGGGCTTGTGCTTCAACTGTGATGCGCCCTATGCACCGAGCCATGTCTGCCCGCGCCTCTTCTACTTGGAGAAGACGGACGAGACCGAGGAGGACAACCCCGGAGGATGGCATCAGCGCCCCAGCTCTCGCGGAGCCCGCACCGGCACCCGCGCCCGCCCCGGCCACCGCCCTCGTGGTTTCACTTCACGCATTGGCCGGCATCCGTGATTAACGGATGATGCTCTTACCGGTCATGATCCATGGCGAGCGGCTGGTGGCCCTCGTGGACACAGGTTCCACGCATAATTTCCTGCCTGAGACCACCATGCAGCGCCTTGCATTACAGCCGACCGGCGGGGAGCAGTTGCGGGTCACTGTCGCTAATGGCGACCGTCTACGCTGCCACGGGCTCGCCCACGACGTGCCCATCACTATCAGCGACGAGCACTTCACCATCACCTGCACCAGCATCGACTTGGGCTGCTTCGACTTCATCCTCGGCGTCGACTTCTTGCGTACTCTTGGTCCTATTTTCTAGGACTTCGATGCGCTGACAATGACCTTCTGGCGGTCGGGCCGCCGCATTCGGTGGGACGGCATTGGGGGTGCCACACCCGCACCACCACTACAGCTGGCCGCGACCACCGCCAAGGCCGAGCACCCGCTCTTGGAGAGCCTTCTGCAGCAGCACGACGACCTCTTCACCGAGCCACAGAGGCTCCCGCCCGCCCGGGTGTATGATCACCGTATACACCTTCTGCCGGGCTCCGCGCTGGTGGCGGTGCATCCTTACCGCCATCCGCAGTTGCAGAAGGATGAGTTGGAGCGACAATATGCGCTCATGCTCGCGGTGGGCATCATCAGGCTCTCCACCTCGCCGTTTACCGCGCCAGTGCTTCTCGTCCGCAAGTCAGACGGCACATGGTGTTTCTGCATCGACTACCGTGCCCTTAATGCTGTCACACTTAAGGACAAATTCCCTATCCCGGTGGTCGACGAGCTCCTCGTTGAGCTACACGGGGCGCGCTTCTTCACCAAGCTCGACCTCTGGTTGGGGTACCACCAGGTGCGCATGCACCCAGATGACATCGCCAAGACGGCGTTTCGGACTCACCATGGCCACTTCGAGTTCTTGGTGATGCCCTTTGGCCTCACCAACGCCCCGGCGACCTTCCAAGCTCTGATGAACGACGTCCTCCGGCCCTACTTGCGTCGGTTTGTGCTCGTTTTCTTTGATGATATTCTGATCTATAGTGCGTCTTGGGCAGAGCACCTCCAGCACATCGCCATCGTCTTCAACGAGCTTCGGGCGTACCATCTTCATCTTAAGCGCTTGAAGTGCTCGTTCGGGACGCCTTCGGTTGCCTACCTAGGCCACGTCATCTCGGCCGACGGGGTTGCTATGGACGCCGACAAGGTGGCCGCCGTCGCCGCCTGGCCGACGCCACGGTCTCCACGGGTTTCTCGGCCTCACCGGATACTACCGGAAGTTCATCCGGGAATTCGGCCTCATCACTTCGCCACTCACGCGATTGTTGCACCGCGACGCCTTCGCCTGGGACGAGGAGGCGACGACAACATTTGAGGCCCTCAAGGGGGCCCTCACGACGGGGCCCGTTCTTCAGATGCCGGACTTCAACCGCCCGTTCGTGGTGGACTGTGACGCCTCGGGTGCAGGGTTCGGCGCCGTGCTTCATCAGGGCGAGGGTCCTCTCGCCTTCTTCAGCCGGCCCTTCGCCCCGCCATCTCAAGCTCGTGGCGTACGAGCAGGAGCTCATTGGCTTGGTGCAGGCGGTGCGCCATTGGCGGCCCTATCTATGGGGCCGGTCTTTCCAGATTCGCACGGACCACTACAGCCTTAAGTTCTTGCTGGATCAGAGGCTCTCGACCGTGCCGCAGCACCAGTGGATTAGCAAGCTCTTCGGCTTTGATTTCTCGGTCGAGTACCGCCCGGGTCGTCTTAACACCGTGGCTGATGCCTTGTCCCGCCGCGACGCCGACCTCGACTCCGTCGCCGGCGATTCCGAGGGGACGGCGTTGTGCATCCGCTCAGGGCCGACTTTCCGCCTCTTCGACGACATTCGTCGGGCCACGGCGACTGCTGCCGACGCGGTCCTCCTGCAGCAGCAGTTGGATGCCGGTGACCTGGAGGAGCCTTGGCGCTTCGCCGATGGCATGCTCGTCCATGGGCGCCGAGTCTTTGTTCCGGCGCATGATGATCTCCGTCATCAAGTCTTGCTGCTAGCCCACTCGGCTGGCCATGAGGGTGTGCAGAAAACCCTCCATCGTCTCCATGCCAACTTCTACATTCCTAGTGATCGCGCCCTGGTGCGTGATTGGGTGTGATCTTGCACGACGTGCCAGCGCAACAAGACGGAGACGTTACGGCCGGCTGGTCTTCTTCAACCCTTGGACGTGCCATCTCAGGTCTGGGCGGATATCTCCATGGACTTCATCGAGGGCCTTCCCAAGGTGGGCGGCAAATCGGTCATTCTCACGGTGGTCGACCGCTTTTCTAAGTATGCTCACTTCATCGCGCTGGGGCATCCCTACACCGCCGCGTTCGTGGCCCGTGCCTTCTTCGACGGTATCGTCCGTCTGCACGGTTTCCCTTCTTCGATCGTCAGTGATCGCGACACGGTGTTCACGGGCCATGTCTGGCGCGACCTCTTCAGGATGGCGGGAGTCAAGCTCCGATTCAGCACGGCCTTCCACCCACAGACGGACAACCAATCTGAGGTGGTTAACAAGGTGATTGCCATGTATTTACGCTGTGTTACAGGTGATCGGCCTCGCGCTTGGATGGATTGGCTTGCATGGGCAGAGTACTACTACAACACCTCCTATCACTCCGCCCTGCGTGCGATGCCATTTGAGGTGGTCTACAGCCGGCTGCCTCCGCCTATCTTGCTGGTGGACCCGGCTACGGCGTGGACGGAGGCCGCGGGCGACCTTATTCACACATGTGACGAGATGCTTGTTGAGGTCCGTCAGCGTCTTCTTTAGGCCCAGCAGCTGGCGAAGCATTACTACGACGACCACCATCGCGAGGCGGAGTTCGCGGTGGGTGATTGGGTGTGGCTGCGTCTTCTCCACCGCTCTACGCAGTCACTCGACCCGCGCGCGAAGCGCAAGCTCGGTCCTTGCCATGCTGGGCCCTTCGCCGTCTTGGAGCACATCGGGCAGGTGGTCTATCGCCTTAAGCTACCGGCCGGCGCTCGCATCCACGACGTGTTTCATGTGGGGCTACTCAAGCCTTTTCGTGGAGAGCCACCGGCGGCTCCACCCGCGCTTCCTCCGACTGCCAATGGACGTCTTCTTCCGGAGCCAGAGAAGGTGTTGAAGGCGCAACTCCGTCGCGGGGTATGGTTCGTCTTGATCCAGTGGGCGGGCCTTCCAGTGGAGGAGACTACTTGGGAGCCTCGTGATGACTTCCGCCACCACCATCCAGACTTTCAGCTCGAGGACGAGTTGTTTGTGCAGGCGGGGAGAGATGTTATGACCGGGTTAACATATAACCGGAGGAGGCCCACTGGGCAGTAGTTAGGGGCTTGGCCCACAAGTTATCTTAGGCTATTCGTTTTGAGGTTATAAATATTAGTTGTAAGATACCTTTTCGAGATTAAGCAATAAAGATATTTCTATCCTATTGCCCGGCTCCAGAGGAGCCGGAAACCCTAGCCGCCTCCTGCCCTAATCACCGCCGCCCTCCTCCTCTCTCACGATGGCGCCGACGCGCCGGAGCTCGCATCCTCGCCCCCGACCTCCGCTGTTCTGCCCTTATAACCTAAGGAGTAGAGCCGGTAGGAACTCTAGTCCTACCACAATCCTTCATAAGTACAAACAAAATACACAGACCATCGTAATGACAAGATAAACTGTTAAAAAGTGTGAGACTAATCGTGGACAGAATCACTATTCAATGGCTACTGCAGAAACCATACACAAAAACAAAACACAATGCCGGTGAAACCCATGCTAAATTAGGATCGATGCTCCAGCAAGCAATTATTAAGCAGACATGGCAATGGAACACAAGGCCTTCAAGGATGACTATAATGTATCAACACAATACCAGTTCAATTTTGGTAAGCGAATCAATGAAGAAGCCTATGCCTACTTAATTTGGTCACAATATGTAACCAGAGGTAGTTGATTTAATGGATAGTAAAATATACAACACACTTTACCCTTCTGATAAAACATAAAAGAGACTGTCCTCTAGGAAGGACTCTACTATGGAAGTGGCATTGATGTATTGAAGAGAAGTGCGATGATATGCAGCAGGAAAAGCACATGATAAAGGAAATTTTATGAGCTCAATTTCAGTGTATAGAGAAAAAATTAGTTGTTCAGTTGTATGTACGGTGGGAATCAATCAATGCAATATCTCGAGGGGTGCTATAGCTACTGCTCTGCCTCTATTTCAGAACATAGAGCTTCGCTCTTTTTTTGTCCATGCCTATTGATTCACAGCTCTCTCCATCTCTGCTCTTTTCACAAAACTGGTAGCTTCCAACATCAAGCAATTTCTTAAGTCATTAGTGACTGAGAAAGACGAGGAATGAAGCCATACGAGCAGTAGGAATTCATGCATTTGTTCCGCAAAACCCGAAAAGAAAAATCAAACCCTGAGCCTATTCCCTGTGACTTTCTTAGACACAGAACGACCACAAAGGAAGATTCCTTTTAGCACCATTTGATTCTAATACTCTGAACTGTGCAAAATCAAAGTGCCACATGCATATGTCATAAGATATAAAATATTTACCTTAACAATATTTGCGTAAAATGGAAAGTCTGTACTAATTGATGCTAGTCGTTGTACTAATTGATGCTAGTCGTTGTACTAATTGATGCTAGTCCACCTGATGCTAGTGTTTTTAGAACTGAAAAGATTAAGTAAATAGAGAGGGGGACATGTATTGGACAGGAGAGGGGGAAAGGGGCAGGAAAGGGAGAGGAGCAAAACAAGAAGATAGACACATGCGGACCTCCAAAGCTAAAAAAATCACATAGCAAGAAACAACACGTATTCAAATATGAAAAGGAAGAAGGAGAACCACCGTTGGTGGAGGTAGAGCAGGAGATGGCGCAGAGGGGTGAACGGACCTGCCTGTTGGTTGAGGCCATCCGCGACGACCTCTAGCCTCGTTGCTCCTCCCCCACCCTTACTCCTCCACCCACCCTGACGCCCTTCTCTTCCATGGCGACCACCTGTGCCTGATCTGAGAAGAAGGAAGATGAGAGGAAGAGGCAAGCCACGGTTGGCTGGGCAACTAAGGGCCTCCTCGTCCACAGCGCGTGGTCGGGTCGTGCTAGCCGGGTGTGGACGCAGGGGAGGAGGGGTTGGTGGAGGCGGAGGTGGAGGAGACTGAGGCGACCGAGAGGGAGGGGAGGGCTCCGGGCGGAGCGGATCCTGCTTCCGCCGGCTCTCTCACGGCCGGCCATGGATGGAGGAGGTGAGAGGAGGAGGAGGCGGGGAAGAGGAGGAGGCGGAGGCGAGTGGGACGGGAGGCGGCGGCGATAGCAGGAGCGGAGGCGGCGGCGGCGACAGGAGGAGGAGGTGGGAAAGAGAAGAGGCAGGAGGGGGAGGAGAGTGCGGGAGCGGACGACGGCTGGGGTTTCTCCACGGGAGCGGCTGCGATTTATACCCTACACGTGAAAAGACTAAAATGCCCTAGGCGGGGCATGAAATTGACAAGCGCTGGCAGCAGTACTGTTCATAGCAATTTAGGGGCGACATGGATGGCTTTCTTCTGCCTAGCACTTCTTCAGGGTTTATATGTTCAATGTTCAATAGCGGTTTAGGGGCGACATGGATGACTTTCTCCTGCCTAGCACTTCTTCAGGGTTTATATGTTCAATAGCGGTTTAGGGGCGACGTGGATGGCTTTCTCCTGCCTAGGACTTCTTCAGGGTTTATATGTTCAATGTGAATTTTCCTCAGTCCCCATCATCGCACGCCCTCACAGAGGAGGAGAGATCTCCTTTGTTGGACTGGTATGCCGACGACGGCTTGGGCAGCCTCGGCTCTGTCACCAATCTGAACATTCTATGATAGCACCCAATTCCTCCCCCCAATTCCCTCTCATAGAATGTGCTTTTGTAGTTCGGACTACTGTTACTAATGCTTGATGTGTCCTCGATACTCACGGTGGCTCATGTGTCTTTTCAAAATAAAGACACCTAAAGTGTATCCTTAGATTTGAATATCGAGAAAAACAAAGATCAGTACAATGGATAGACAATTGGATATAGAATAGACAGTAAATAATAAAATTATATTAAAAATCGTACTAGTCTTCTTCCTCCTTTGATTGTATGTTGGCTATTGAAAATTGACCTGAACCAACAGCAAAGAAAAGTGATGCATGTGAGCGCCCTTGCCACACCAGGCTTTGAAGACTGCAATGGTTACTCACCCCTTGAGACCAGATTTAAAGATCCTTGAAGCAGCATCAGCTGGAGCATCACCCCATGCAAAAACAGACTTGCAATCCATCACCACAAGCACATAGGGTTGGAGAAACCGGGTCAAGCCATAGAAAAAAACAAAAGATGTCGCAGTCGCCATGACAATAGCCGGCTAAAAGCTCTCCTTGAAATACACACGAACTGCCAAGATCTGAAGGGAACCGACAGATCTGGGGACACAAAATCTCATGGTCTCTTCGTCGATACTGGATAGGATGTCGTCGAGGTAGGGAGAGATCTTATTGGACCACACCATCGTCGCCACTAACTCGTCGATGTCACCAGAGAATAAAAAACCTAAGAAAAAATAAGACGGACGAGTCCCACTCCTCTTGCCGCCGACAAGGCCATCAAACGGGGAAGAGAAGGGGGGACCGAGACGGTGGTGGAAGTTATGGTGGCGGCTAGGGTTAGGAGGCGGCTGTGTTGAGGCGTTCAAATGTATTTAAATCACATTATGCTTATGGTGGCTCATGTTTTGGTAATACTATAAGATAACCCATGCGTTGTCGGCGGATGGTAGGCTGAAAAGATGGATAATTAGGTCAACTGAATAATTGTAAGACCTAATTAGGATGTGATGACTAATGGTTTGGCAGCCATGTATGATTTGTTGATGTGAAAGGTTGTATGAATGGAAAATAGTTAGTGGGATGATAGATTAGTGACGTGGCAGACATGCATTATTTGTTCATGTGGAAGGGTTTCATGCTTAGGAAAAATAGTATGTGGGTTGCAACTACTTAAAATTAGAAGATTTGTTAATTACATGAGGGATCTATGAAGTTTTGACTTTTCCTTAGATAGATCTTTCCTCATATGTAATCTCATCTGTTGCATCATATGTTATTTGTTTACATGGTGTTGTTAGTGTTGCACAAACATGTAGGAAGGATTATAGTGACAAAATGTGTAGGAAAGATTCTTGCTACTTTTTCAATTGTTCTAGACATCAAGACTAAATATAACTATATAATAAAAAAACTTTTTTATATTTGTTTGGAAAACACTTGCCTTCAACTGATCAATTCCACACGAGCTTGTGGCCCATTGCAACTTCATTTGACCTAATTCCAAACCCATAAATTTCCTAAAATCCAGAAACCTCTAGAGCGAGGCCTGAAACAATTATTCCGTTACCGCAAGACTATGTTCTACCGCGATCCCATCTGGAGGCCTCCGCGGGTACTCTGCCGTAGGGATGGGCTCTACACCAACCTTGCTACCTCTCCGATGATGTGTGAGTAGTTCCTCACAGGACCTACGGGTCCATAGCAGTAGCTAGATGTATCCTCTCTCTCTCTCTCTCTCAGATCTTCAATACAATGTTCTCTTCGGAGATCGATATGATGTAATCCTTTTATACTGTGTGTTTGTTGGGATAGAATTGCGGGTTTATGATCAGATTATTCGTTGAAAGTAATTTAGTTATTTCTGAACTTTATTATATGTGATTGTTATAGCTATGTAATGCTTTCTGGTCTATGAGTTATCTTTGGTCAAGTTGATGATTAAATCTTTAGTGAAAGTGGTGCATAGTAGTAGGTTCAATCTTGCGGTGTCACCTCGTGACAGAAGGGGTAGCGAGGCATGTATTTATATTGTTCCTACCAAAGATAAAACAATGGGGTTCGATCATATTAGTTGATCTTATTTTGTCTATATTATGTCATCATGCTTAAAGCATTACTTTATTTGTCATGAACTTAATACATAGAGAGGCAGGTGTAGAAGCCCTCTCGAAGTGGCGTAATAGTACTAGATGCAGAATTGTTTCGGTCTACTTGTCACGAATGTAATGCCTTTGTACTGATCATGCCATGAATAAGATTATAACTATGCGATATTCTATCAATTGTCCAACGGTAATTTGTTCACCCTCCGTTTGCTACGTTCTTGAGAGGGATGCCTCTAGTGATGCTATGGCCCCCGAGTCCATTTAAATCATATTACTAAGACCCTAAATACCTTGCTGCAATTTATTTACTTTTATTTTATTTTGCAATTTATATATCTCCTACTATCAGATTTGATCATTGCAATTAACAAGTACAAGGGGATTGACAACCTTCTTGCTTGTGTTGGGTGCAAGTATTTGCTCTTATGAGTTTAGGTATTGCTAAGGGTCGTTTGCATGAATCTCCTATTGATTCGATAAACCTTAGTCTTTACTAAGGGAAATACTTTCTGCTACTGTACTACTTCATCCTTCCTCTTCAAGGTAGTCCCAACGCATTTCAAAGTGGCAAGAGGCGCACGGGAGGCCACCTCAGTGGAGTGAAGGGTTAGGTGGTGGAAGAGATAGGGATGGGTGAGGAAGGAGAACAGATGTATTGGGGATTTTTCACAAATATGGGGCCATGATTAATCAAAGAATTTGAATTGGTTCTTGGGGCTCATGTTTTGTGGTTGATTTAGGGGTGTGGACAAGAAGTCAATGGCCACTACTCCCTCCGTCTGGGTTAATTTGGCCCCATCTTATTTTGTGCTAAGTTTGACCTGCAACTTTAACTAATAAAATGTAAATTATATGTCACAAAAATTATATTGTTGGAAAGCTCTTTCAAATACAAATTCAATGGTATACTTTTTATATTATATATTTTATATATTTTTAGTAATATAGATGGTCAAAATTTGGCACAAAATACAAGTGGGCCTAATAAACCCGACGGAGGTAGTATATGATTATCTTCTACTACTATGAGAAAATTGAGAGAGAAACAATGTGTGATTTATGTCGCTACATATAATGCATTGTTGCCACTATATGTTGTACAACTATTGTCGGGTGAGCCACATATTGGGGTCAGGCTCAAATGATTCAGATAGGATGGAGGAGGCACAGGAAACCATTTGTGCCATTTTTAATGAATTTCTAACTTGATAGCGAGCTTCACCGGGTACGACCTTCAGTAATTTGTTTCAAAATCATCCAAGAACAATTTTTTTATTATATATTCCCTGACTCTAGACCTGAACAATTTCATCATGAGAAAAGAACAATTACATACAATATAGCTATGATGCATGCTCAAGTATAGATAGGATAAGGTGACACTCATCATTATTACAAGTCCACAAAATTACTAAGTCGGTGTAGGGGGCTAATGAAGTAGCATGCTACAGTATGATGTACAATTCGTCTCCTTGGGATTAATCATGTTGGTTGTGAATATGTGAACACAATATGACCACCATCAACTGTAGTGAAGAAGAGAAGTGGCAACACAAATGAATCGCTGACGTGCGAGGATTTATTTTTCCGTTGCAACAAACGAGCATGTTTACTTATTGTTACTGGTCGAAAAAATGACTTATTAAAAAGAGAAAAAGACCAAACGAATAAAAATTCTTAAGGGACGGCGTACTCGTCCGATCGGCTGTGGTTCATCGACGTGTGACCAAGCATGCCATTTTTAAGTTTTGGTTATATTTTTTTGAACATATTATAATTGTAGACGCCGTACATGTGCATACACTCATCTCTATGAGCATATAAGCATATCTCACCCTCATGAGCACCTTCAAGATAGTGGCCAACACAATATCTTAAAATTGATGAGGTCATCACACGAGTCATAGTCAATGAGAAGCGGTTCCTACCACTGAACAAACATTGTCAAAAAACCTAAAATGAATTCAGAAAAATACAAGCACCGACCAGTGTCAAAATTAGAAGTTAAATCCTGATAAATTGGTTTCATCACAACAAATGTAACCATAACATAACCTCTGAGCTACCCCTGCTTCCCTTGGTCAACACATTTCAGCCAGCGCAGCGCAACGCTGGCTAAGGGTCCACCTCGAAGCGGTGACATGAGAGGCGACTGCGGCGATTGCGAGGCGATTGCTTCAGGCGCTAGGGTTAGGGTTTCTGCGCGGTGGTGATGAGGGCTCTGGTGGCTAGTGAAGGGGCGACTGTGCTCCCTTGAACGAGCAGATCAGTGTTGGCTAGCTCCCCAGTGGTGGCGCCATGGCGGAGAAAGCGAAAAGTGGTGGTGATGCGACTCCTAGCTCCGCAACGGCGGCAAAGGTAACATCAACCCCGAAGGCGGCGACGACACCGCGAGAAGCGACGGCGTCCTCCGCGAGGGTGGCGCGGGGTTCGCAAAGCAGGGACGCGTCAAAGTCACCGGTGGAGGGCAAGGGATCGGAGGAGGCAGCGCGATTGGTAGCAAGGATAGGTGATCTGGTCTTAACAGAGAAAGAAGTTGTAGGGTTTATCTTCAGCACGGTTGGACAGGAGCACCCCAGAGTGACAAAGTGGGCGGTAGTAGGGCAGGCTTTCACCCCTAGAGCTGTGAATTTCAAGGGCTTAGAGAAGGCCATGTACAAGGCATGGTGAGTGCATAGAGAGGCAAAATTCAAGGAGATAGGGAATAACATGTTTGATAACCCACAAGTATAGAGGATCGCAATAGTTTTCGAGGGTAGAGTATTCAACGAAATTTATAGATTCAACACAAGGGGAGCCAAAGAATATTTGAAGGTAGTAGCAGCTGAGTTGTCAAATCAACCACACCTGGAAATTAATTATCTGCAGCAAAGTGATTAGTAGCACAGTAGTATGATAGTTTTGATGATAGCAACAATAGTAACGGTAACAGTAACAGTGATAGCAGTGATATTGTAGCAGTAACGATAGCAGTAGTAACTTAGCAAGAACAATATATGGTAAATTCGTAGGCATTGGATCGGTGACTCGTTGGATGATATTCATCATGAGACAGTTATAACCTAGGGCGATACGGCACTAGCTCTAGTTCATAAATATAATGTAGGCATGTATTCCGTAAATAGTCATACGTTCTTATGGAAAGAACTTGCATGACATCTTTTGTCCTATCCTCCCATGGCAGCACCCACCAGGGCGCGCCTGGGGGGGGGGGGGCTGGCGCGCCCTGGTGGGTTGTGCCCACCTAGGTGCCCTCCTCAGGTACCTCCTGGCTCCAGAAATTCTCTTATTTGATATAAAAAATCCTCGCAAAGTGTCGTTCCATTCCGAGAACTTTTACTTCTACACAAAAATAACACCGTGGTAATTCCACTGAAAACAGCGTCAGTTCGGGGTTAGTTTCATTCAAATCATGCAAATTAGAGTCCAAAACAAGAGTAAAAGCGTTAGGAAAAGTAGATACATTGGACGTATCAGCTCCCCCAATCTTAAACCTTTGCTTGTCCTCAAGCAATTCAGTTGATAAACTGAAAGTGAAAAAGAAAGACTTTTACGAACTCTTTTGCTCTTGTTTCATAAATAGGCTTAAACAACACCCGGATTTTCAGCAAGGATTATAACTAACCATGTCGACAATAACTCTTAAATATTATATTAACTCATATCAATGACATAAACAACTAGAGAGCAATAATAGGATATCTCAAATAGCAACACGTTGTCAAAACAACCATGATATAATATGACAATAGTGGTATCTCGCTAGCCCTTTTTGAGACTGCAAAACATAAATGCAGAGCACCCCCAAAGTTCAAGCAGTGACTAAACATTGTAATTCATGGTAGAAAAGATCCAGTCATGATGCACCCAACATTAGCTATACACAATGCATCAGCATGACAACAATGCTCTTAGGTTCTAGCGCTTATTTGAGAAGGTGATGACACGACATAAAAGTAAATAGATAGTCCCTTCGCAGAGGGAAGCAGTGATTTGCAGAGGTGCCAGAGCTCGAGTTTTTAAAACAGAGGTAAATGATATTTTGAGACATGCACCCTTCTCATTTGCTTCACGACCATCAGTTATCAATATCTTCCATGCTAAGCACGCTAGTGGCGGTTCCCAAGCGGAAAGCTAAAGGTTATGACTCCATTGGGAGTTTTTGTTTAATTATTTGTAATCTCTTTTCTTTTTGCAATTTGGGACTGGGCATCCCTATTACCGCCCTTTTCTCGTGCAATGGCGAGTGAATAAACACTTGACCTGAGAATAACCCGCTTAGCATGGAAGATACCGACTACCTCCTGTCGTTCCATGAACGATCCAGGCACACAAAAGGGATATTTATTTGAAGTTTTTAGAGGTGGCACATGAAAATTTACTTAGGATGGCAGGGTATACCGCATATAGGTAGGTATGGTGGACTCATCTAGAATAACTTGGGTTTCAGGATTTTGGATGTACAAGCAGAGTTCCCACTTAGTACAGGTGAAGGCTAGCAAATAGGTTGAGAAGCAGCCAGCTAGAGAGCAACAACGGTCATTAACATGCATTATGCATAAGTAACATTAGATACTAGCATGAATAGGATATAAACACCATGAATATAAATATCATAGATGCTATGTTGGTTTTGATTCAACTACATGCATGAACATGTGCCAAGTCAAGCCAATCGAACATTCAGAGGAGGATACCGTATCATCATACTACATCACAATCATTTTAACGCAATGTTGGTATCCAAGATAAGTCATTATCCACTCCTAGATACTTATGCATGGCATGAGAAACTATAATCTCTAATTGTCATTGCAAACATGTTTGATCATAATAGGTTGAAGCATGGCTATTAGGTTAAACATATTTACAAAAACAGAACAAGTCGAGTTCATACCCGTTTCTCTCTGCCACGGCCAGTTCATCTAATGTCATCATTATTGCCTTTCACTTGCACGACCGAACGATTTGAAATAATAATAGTGCAAGAGTGTCGTGGACTAAGATGGAATCTGCAAACATTTTATTCAAGAGGAGAAGACAATGTAATATGGGCTCTTTGTTAGATCAACAATAATGCAAATGAGAGCCACTCAACATTTTCATCGTGGTCTTCTCCTCGGTATGACTCGATAAAAGAAAAATAAATTCAGAGAAACACAGTGAAATATTTTTGGAGTTTTTTGTTTTTTGAAAGAAAGCAAACAAAAAAGGAAAAAGCAAAAACGAGATGTAACGCCCGGATAATCAAGCTACAGTAATCCCCTGTTAATGGTGCCATGTCATCATGTTACCGTTGCTAATCTTCACTTGATCCAAATCATAAGTCAAATTCAAATCCAATCTAACGTCAAACATTCATATTTGCCCGACATGGAATCTAAAATGTTCATCTTGTGGCATATAATCCATAACTAATATTGGTGGTGAACCAACATTTTTGCAAGGTGTTTAAATGACCTAAACCAATTAAAGCAGTGGCTAAAACAATAGATTTAATGCCTTTTCAATTTATAAAAGTGACAAACTTTTTCAAAAAGACTCACGATCTTTTTGTGGCACTGCCACCTATTGAAATGTAATTATGTGGCCAAGTCCCACATTTTACAGAATCCTTTTTGGCAGCTCAAATATTGCAAAAACATTTTCTGTAAAAAAAAGAAAAGAAAGGAAAGAGGAGAAGAGAGAAGCCCCCTTTGCCATTGGGCTTTAGCCCACCCCAGCAGCCGGCCCACCTAACCCCACCCAAGCCGGCCCAGCACTTGCCTCCCCCGGTCGCCTTCTCCCTCTCCTGTACAAACGACCGGGGGCACGGCCGAGCACGCGCAGCCACACCAGCTCGTCGATGTCGAGGGGATAAGGCCGCCCCGGACGCCTCGAGTTCCCCGCTCACCTACCGCCACTCCCACTCCCCCACTCGCCTCTCCTCCCCCAGATCCACCTCTCCCCTCTCCTCTCGCTCGATCCCGAGCTTAGTCGCGCGAGCTCGTCGCCATCGATCACCGCCAACATGGCCACCGTCCACGCCGCACCTTGCCAACGCGTTCCCGAGCACCGCCGTCGTCGACTATGTCCTCTACAACAAGCCATTGGGGACGGGAGCCGCTACATCGCCACCCTGTCTTCTTCTTCTTCCTCGGGCACCGCCGCCATCATCGTCGAATCCGGCCATCTCGAGCCTCCATCGAGCCCGCTGCCATCCCCTACGGCTCCATGGTGAGCTCCCGCGCGTAACCCCTCACCACCCCGTCCGTTTCCATGCGCATAACCACCGTCGCCATAGCTCCCCTAGGCCACCACCGCCCTGCTCCATCGCCGACATGGCCACCGCCGCCCTGCTCCATCACCGCCATGGCCACCGCTCGTTCCAAGCTAGCCGAGCACGAGCACGTGCTGAGGGCCTCGCGGTGAAGCCGCCCGTGCCCTCCGCTTGTTCCCTCAAGTCCCCTTGCACCGGATCCGTCTGTGCCCGACTCCGGTCGGCGCATCGCTCATCGCCGCTGTCCCCACGGGCCTCCCCGCAGCCTCCTGCTACCTCCTTCGAACGCGCGCGAGCGCCAGCTACTCGTAGGCCCTCTCCGCGCGCCGACCCGTGCCCTGCATCGCCGAATCCGCCATCGCCCGCCACCGCCACCGCCTCTGCTCGACGCCACCGTCGTTGCATCCCGCCTCAGCCCGAGACGAGGCCACCACTGGACGCGCCGCTCCGCCCGCTTCCAAACGAGCTCGGCTGCGCTCGAAACGGCCCTCTGTGGCACGTTTTCGGAGAAGTCCCGAGCCCCGCCGCCGTGATTTGCGTCGCCGGAGCATCACCATCGGTCGCGCCAACGTGGCCGCCTCGGGGCCACCCGCTGGGTCGCTGACCGGTGGCCCCCGCGTGCCCCCCTGGCCTGTTGACCCAGTCAATGGCTGACTGGGCATCGCCCAGTCACTGCCAGTGGGCCCCGTGTGGGCCCTGTTGACTGGTCAGCTGGTCAGTTGACCGCTGATGCGTTGATGACGCCATGCTGATGTCACGTTCCTTTTTCTGAATTAATTTAAATGGTATTAATATTAGAAAATCTTTTAAAACTTTGAAAATTAATATAAAATAATCTATAACTCGGATGAAAAAGTTTTCTACATGAAAGTTGCTCAAAATTTCAAGACGAATCTGAACACGCGGTCCATTCGCCCGCCACACTTCCCTAGCATAGCAAACGTTGAACTTTGCCCCTCTGGTTCATCTGTTTGACAGATGTCCGAAATCGGGAAAACTTTCCAGGATGTTTTCCCCCTTTACCGGTATCGTGTAACCCTGTGTTAGAACACCTCTAGTACCGGTTATTGTCTTGTTATGCATATGTTTGTGTGTATTTACTGTTTCTTCCCCCTCTTCTCTCTGATAGACCCCGAGACCGCTATTGATGCCTCTGTGATCGACTACGTCGACGATGATCCTTCTTCCCTTTCAGCGGAGCTTCCAGGCAAGCCCCCCCCTTTAATCATCCCGATATCACCCATTCCATTCTCTCATGCTTGCATTAGATTTTGCTACTGTAATTTATTGCTCCTATTCTGATGCATAGCCTGCTTTTGTAACTTGTTATTGTACCCTACCTGCTTATCCTAAACTGCTTAGTGTAGGTTGGTTAGTGATCCATCAGTGACCCCCACTTGTCCTTGTTGCCCCTGCTTCATCATCGACGTCTCGATCAACGTGATCGACGACCAGAGCCCGACACCTCACATCACATCATGCCCCTTTTGTTGCTCGACTCTATAGAGCTACTATCGAGTGCCGAGGGTGATCCCTCATAACACACTCCTAATGATAATTCTGTAGTGTAGCTATTCGGTCGTGGTCACCGAGGGTGATTTCCTCTTTCACCATTCTCGATACGGCTCTTTCGTTCAACACGTCAAGTGTGAACCTCGAGGGTGGTCCCTCTTACGTTCACCTTGATGATTACATTGAGTGGAATCCACCGGGGGTGATTCCTCGGGTTTTCCCCTTGATGTCTAGACACACAGTTACCTTGACTTTACTTGAGACCTTGGTGAATGTCGGGCGGGCCCGGAGAGCACCCGCAAGATAATGACATGGCACGGCCGGGCATCTAGGCCCTTGTCGTAAGTCCACGAGACGGGGCGACGGGGTCACTTTCGATCGTGAGTCTCTGTTTGTCTCCGCAAGCCAATAATACACTATGGTTTGGGTATTTGTTCTGAGTTGGCCTCTGGCCTTTACGCACCAACCACCACACGAGAATAGTTATGGGCCTCGGCGTCGTGGTATCAGCCGAAGCTTTGTCAGACGTCCAGTTCAGCAGTGCGGCATGGCTGGGCCGACACTATCCTGTAGTGGTGGAGCCTGGACCCGCCCTGCACGCAATGACCCGGAGTGCAATGGGCGATGGGCCCAGACCCCGGAGTGCTTAGGAGGTCGACCGATGGGGACCTCTCTACTGAGCCTAGGTAAGGCTGCGACGTGTTAATCTTCTGAGGCCGGGCATTGACTCAGAAAAGTGTGTTCGGCCAGAGTAATCAAGTGTGTTGGAAAACGTGGTGCACCCCTGCAGGGAAGATTATCTATTAATAGCCGTGTCCACGGTAATGGACGTTCAGACTTATATCCTGATCTTATACAACTACAAATAGATACTTGAGATATGTGGCTCCGGGATTGCTTTCTCGCAGGGAGTCGAGGAAGGATCTCTGGGCGTTAATGTTACAACATGTTTGATAATTGTAAACTGCTATTCTTTACTCTTCTTCATGCTGCAAGATGCTTGGAGTTGCTTGAAGATGCTAGTCTTCGATAGGCTAGGCCTTCCCCCTCTATTCTGGCATTCTGCAGTTCAGTCCACAGATACAAACCTTCCTTTTGATACCAATGCATACTTAGTACAGATCTGATGCTTGTGAGTAGTTTGGATGAGTACTCATGGTTGCTTTGCTACCCCCTTTCCCCCTTCTTTCTTCTTCCCGGTTGATGCAACCAGATGGTGGATCCCTGGAGCCAGATGCCACCGCTGATGGATACTACTACATGGAGAACGCCGACGACCAGGAGTAGTTAGGAGGTCCCAGGCAGGAGGCCTTGCCTCTTCGATCGTGTTGCTTTTGTGCTAGCCTTCTTAAGGCATCCCTTGTTTAACTTATGTCTGTGCTCAGATATTGTTGCTTCCACTGACTCTTGTGTATCGAGCTATGTATTCGAGCCCTCGAGGCCCCTGGCTTGTAATATAAAGCTTGTATTATTTTATTTGTGTCTAGAGTTGTGTTGTGATATCTTCCCGTGAATCCCTGATCTTGATCGTACACATTTGCGTGTATGATTAGTGTACAGTCGAATTGGGGGCGTCACAAGTTGGTATCAGAGCCGACTGCTTATAGGATCCCCCTTTCCAACTCCTTGGCCGAAGTTGAGTCTAGTCTTTGAAAACTGATTTACTAACATGGATTTGCGGCTTACAAGCCCACATCGCCATTGGGTGGTATTAGGATCTTTTACTCCTCGTCTATACTTTGGGACTCTGTTCTCTCTTCTATTTGGGTTAAATGATTTTGTTAACTCTTAACTCTAGGATCTCGTAAATACTTTCTCCCGGAGAGCCCCCTCACTCCAGATGATTGCTTGGTGCACCAGAAGTTTGTGAAGATACTCTCCGAAGTTTTCTCGAGATCCTTGTGCCCTTCGTCGTTGCAATCCCTAACACCGATAAATCCTTATGCGTAACTAACTACCTTGTCGTTCATACCTTCTGTTACACCCACGATGCGGCTATATCTCCCACGTCTCGAAGCATGACTTAGAGGCATAACCGCATTGTGGTTTTGTCGCAAGAAGGGTCATCTTCACACAATCCCATGTAATGAACAAGACTGGGATAAAGAGTTGTCTTACAATCGCCACTTCACACAATGAACATATAATAAATCATACATCATTCAGAGTACACACATAGTCCGTCTACAGACGAAGCCAAAAGAAAAGAAGATAACCCAACTGCTAGATCCCCGATCGTCCCAACTGGGCTCCACTACTGATCAACAATAAACAAAACATAGCAACAACTAAGATCTTCTTTGAGCTCCCATCTGAGGTCGGTTGCATCACCTGCACTGGTATCATCGGCACCTGCAACTGTTGTGATAGTATCTGGTGAGTCACGAGGACTCAGCAATCTCAAAACCCGTGAGATCAAGACTATTTAAGCTTATGGGTAGGAAAGGGTAATGAGGTGGAGTTGCAGCAAGCACTAAGCAAATATGGTGGCTGACATACGCAAATAAGAGTGAGAAGAGAGCAAACGGAACGGTCCTGAACTAGCAATGATCAAGAAGTGATCCTGAACTCCTACTTACATCAAACATAACCCAAAACCGTGTTCACTTCGCTGGCTCCGACGAGAAGAGACCATCACGGCTACACACGCGGTTGATGCGTTTTAAATCAGATCTGGTGTCAAGTTATCTACAACCAGACATTAGCAAATTCCCATCTGCCTATAACCGCAGGCACGGCTTTCGAAAGATTATACCCTGCAGGGGTGTCCCAACTTAGCCCATCACAAGCTCTCACGGTCAACGAAGGATATTCCTTCTCCCAGGAAGACCCGATCAGCCTCGGAATCCTGGTTCATAAGACATTTCGACAATGGTAAAACAAGACCAGCAAGACCACCCGCTGTGCCGACAAATCCCGATAGGAGCTGCACATATCTCGTTCTCAGGGCACACCGGATAAGCTAAGCGTACAGGTACCGACGTAATCCAAGTTGCCAAGGAATGGTCCCGCACGGTGCTCTAGTTTGGACCAACACTCGGAGGAGCACTGGCCCGGGGGATAAAATAAAGATGACCCTTGAGTCTGCAGAACCCAAGGGAAAAAGGCTTAGGTGGAAAATGGTAAAACCAAGGTTGGGCCTTGCTGGAGGAGTTTTATTCAAAGCGAACTGTCAAGGGGGTCCCATAAATCACCCAACCGTGTAAGGAACGCAAAATCCGGGAACATAATACCGATATGACGGAAACTAAGGCGGCAAGAGTGGAACAAAACACCAGGCATAAGGCCGAGTCTTCCACCCTTTACCAAGTATATAGATGCATTAATTAAACAAGAGATATTGTGATATCCCAACATAATCCTGTCCATCATGGAGCAATCTTCAACTTCACCTGCAACTAACAATGCTATAAGAGGGGCTGAGCAAAGCGGTAACATAGCCAAGCAATGGTTTGCTAGGAAGGGTGAAAAGGTTAGAGGCTGACATGGCAATATGAGAGGCATGGTAAACAAGTGATAGGTAGCGCAGCATAGCGATAGAACGGAGCAACTAGCAAGCAAAGATAGAAGTGATATCGAGGGTAATGGTCATCTTGCCTGAAATCCTGATAGGAAGAAGAACGAGTCCAAGAAGAAGACAAACGGACGTAGTCGAACGAATCCTCACAACTCCGGAACGAAACTGAAGCTAACGAGAGAAGCAAACCGGAAAGAAGCAAACAACATGGTAAACAACCATCACATAATCATGGCATGATGCACAATCAAGTATGATGCATGTCCGGTTTAAAGAGGCATAGCATGGCAAAGTGCAACAAACAATACTACAAATTAAGTGGAGCTCAATATGCAACGAGCTGCATATTGACGAAACACCACATTCAAATATTGAGTTCTCTCTTGTTTAGGAACACAACAATATTAAATGTTATTAAACATGGCAAGAGGTGAGGCATGAGCAAACCACCTATCTAGGCAAGTTTAAATGAGGCCGGAATCAACAAATAACAATTCCGGAAAGTCCTCATGTCATTTAATAGTTTAAAGCAAACACAATTTTAAACATTGTAAATGTTGTTATCATGATGCGGATGACATATACAAGTTTTATGCAATTTTATGAAAATGTTGAATTGAGCATGATATGAAACATTTGGTCACCATGGCGGAACGAAAAGGGTGCCACGGCGGCGAAACAAAAATGGTGCCACGACAACATATCCGAAAATGATGCCACGGCAACATATCGGTTCCGGTAGCTCATGGAGATACCGGTGCAAAAGGAGGCGTGAGCGTGTGCGCAACATGCTAGAGATGGTGGGGTGCTCCCGACTACCGGGTTCCCACGGGGCGGTGGCATGGCAAACAAGGAACGTGCACAAAACAAACGGGCACGGTGCAAACATATCGTACATCTCATACATGCAAGGGCATCTCATCGCGGTCGTCTCGGGTTATACCTTCAAAGCGTGCGTTTCGGGGCGGTTCAAAATCGTCGAGGGAAGTAGTTGTTCACGTGGCGACGGTAGTGGAAGTAGTTGTATTCGTGTCGTAGTGGAAGTATACGTTCTCGCGACTGAAGTTGTACATGTCGGCGGTAGTCGAACTTGATGGTCTTGGCGACGGTAGTTGTACACGTTTTTCGTAGATGTCCGGGGTCGTCGGTAGAGGTACACATGTTGTCGGGGTACTCGTCGGTCCGGTCTTGGTGTAGATGTACATGGCAAACATAGTGGAACTTGGTGGTCCATGTACTCAAACTTGGCGCGTCCAAAGGGGATGACCGGCTGGGCTGCTACTCCGGTTGGCGTGGCAGCGAGGCAAAGGAGCTCGTGCTCCTTGGCGACGGGAGGCTCGGGGCATGAGCAGGGTCGAAGAGGGCCGAGGCAGGGGGCGAGCCGCGCGGTTGGCTGATGGTAGCCGCGGCCATGGTGGTCTTGGGAGGCAACAACCTGCCGTGTTGGTGCAGCAGCAGCTGCTGGAGAGGCCATGGCTACAGCCAAGCGCCACGAACAGGAGGCACAACAGCGACGACGGACAAGGCATGGACGAGGCGGCGCAAGGCGAGCAAGCAACGAGCAAAGGAGGCGAAGCCATGGACGCAGAGGGATGTGCGGCGCGGAGCGGAGGCGGGCAGTAGGAGCGGGAGGCGCGGCGCTGGCACGGATGAGGAGGAAAGGAAGGAGACCAAGGAGACGGCGCTCCTGTGGTTGACCGGTGGCAGAGGAGCCAAGAAGCCGTGGCGGCGGCCTGGACTAGGGCAGGAGGCCGAGCGCTGCGGGCGCGCGACGATGATAGCGATGCCATTGTCGGTGATGTCCTTGGCGCGAAGCAGGGGAGGTGCAGAGAGGCGCGGCCTGCTCGGGCTCCAGGTGGCAGGGCCGCGAAGGACGAAGGAGGGGATCGAGCGGAGTGGCTGTGGGAGCGAGGGATGGGGTTTGCGGCGCTGAGGGAGGAGACGAGGGAGAGATGGATCGAGGGGATCGGTTGGGGCTAGGGTTAGAGCAGCGGTTGCGGCTGGGCCTTGGGCCGGCTGGGTTAGAGCTGGGCCTAAGAGGCCGGCTAGGCACTCTTCTCCCTCTCTCTTATATTTTCTTTAGCAGAAAACAATTAAAGAGAAGAAAAAGAAAGAGAGGGTTAGGGAAAGATAAAAGCGCAAGGGGATAATTTCCCGGACTCGCAAAATATGCTCGTTCCAAGAAAAATAGAAAGGCCAAGATTGCAAGATTTAAATTCAAACACATTTGAATTTAATTCAAATGGGTTTGAACTAGGACTCGATAAAAGGAAGGTCCAAATGTTCGGATTTTTGGTGGAGCTCCGGAAAATGGCAAAAGAATTATTGGCAAGGTTGGAGACCAAACTTGAAGCAAAAAAGGAACGAAATTATTTTGCAAGTGGGTTAAGGGTGATTCCAAATTAGTGGAATATTTAATAATATCTCCCTAAATATCGGGAGGGTATGTTATAAAGAGAAGTCACCATGTGAATCCCTCGATTTAAATGGACCGAAGATCCATACGATTTATTTAGAAGAGTTATAAAAATTAAATGACATGATGGCATGATGACATGATGCAATGCAAAAATAAAAGAGCAAGCACAAAAGACACATAGCAAAACTCGGAATAGCTGGAAGTCTTCTGAAGCGTCGGTCTCGGGGCGTTACAACACTCCACCACTACAAGAGGATCTCGTCCCGAGATCTAGGATGGCACCGAAGAGAAACGGAAGAGGAAGAGAAGAGGTAAAACTAAGTTGCTTCTTCGACCAATGAGTGAAACCAAAGAACCTTGAGAAGTTGAGCAATTTAAAAGAAAGAGTACAACAGAGATGAACGAGATTGCGAACAATCCGTTAGAAAAGAGGAACAAAGAACATTAGAACTTGAAGGTTGCAAAGACATGAATCAAGAGTTTAATGGACAATATAGAATTCGAAACCACTCTGGTTAAAAACAAGATGAGAGAGGAAGAATTCAGGCAGCACTCCGGTTGAACATGGAGGGAATAGAACATGAACTTGAGAAGATGGGATGATGCTTGATGAAATCAACAACACATTGCTTCCGGAACTATTGAAAGAATGGCACAAGGGGTAAGAAGGATTTCAGACATCACTCCGATTGAAAAGAGACGCATGACTTGATAAGATGAAAAGAATTTGAAGAGATGACACAACACTCCGGTTAGATGGATAAGCACGAAAAGAACATGATCCTCAATACGAGAAGAGGAGTGAAGAGAGCAACATCACAATGTCTCCGGAAGAAAGAATAGAAGATAGATCATTGGAATAACAGAATGGAGAAGAAAATGCCAACTTCTGCCACAAATGATCTTGGAAAGCACCCTTCCAAGAAGGTTATAACGGAGTTGTTGGAAAAAAAACCAACAACAAAATGAATAAGCTTGTAGTGGGCTTATGGAAACATCTCAACATTATGAGGTGACAAACGGCCACTAAAGAAAGCTATTGATTGCTTGAGATCAACGAAGGGATGAAAACTGCTTTTGCCGAGAGGATGGGAGAAAACTTGGATCATTGATAAGCACCACAATACAACATTCCTTAGGGAAGGCTTTAGGTGAAATCTATACCAAGATAAGTCCAACAAAGAGATTGATGGATTTAAAATACCTCATTCTTGACAACATGTGAATCGCGAAACATGAAGAGAAATTGTCAAGAATGATATGACACCATCTCAAAAGATAAGGTAGAAAGAATTGCACTTCGGATGCAAAATGAAGAATACTTGAGCGCCTCAAAACAAAACATGTGTTGAGCACCATGTTTATTTCAGAGTATAGCTTGGCCGATCATAACTTCGAGAGAAATCTTGAAGAACAATTGAAGAATGAAAAGAATCCTTGATGAACCACCATGTAGAGCCTCCATGAAGAACTCCAGTAATAAAAGGATGATAGAAAGAAAGAGAAGTTGAAAACACAAGGTGAAGCCTTGCGATGATTTAGAAGGAGATTCGCGATGATATAACCGAGAGAACTTGGAACTCTGGAAAGAAAAGATGAACAACAAGAAGCCAAGAATTTATTCCTCCTAAACAAACTCCGAAGGAAAGGATTAATCACTTGGATGAAACAACAATAAGAATTATGTCATGCCTATCCTTCACCGATTTAAATTGATGACAAGCAACGGATTTGGCATACTACTTATTCTCGTAGAAAGGATTAAGAGAGATATGCGCAAACTTGAGAAGGTCTTCAACAACCACCGGTAGGATTGAAACAGCAAAAGAACGAATGAATTGATACGATAACGAAGGAAGAGAAATCTTGAACGAACCACCGTAAGAATTGAAAATGGGAGTAGCAAAGGCACAATTCACCGGGAAGAATTGGAAAACAAATGAAGATACTTGAGGGGATTTAGATATAAGAGAACAGAGAGATCATGAACTGATTAGGGGATATTTGAACGATGCACCGGTAAGATTTGGAGAACGAGAGTTGAAAGCTGAGAATGAATAATTCTGAGAAGATGGGCTCCGGAGAATGAAACTGAAAAGACTCCTGAATTGCTCCGGATGGGTGAAAAGAATTCTCACAATCGAAAACAATTATGAGAGGATGGCATAACGCTAGAACCATGAATCTCTGGAAGAACGGGTAAGGATTTAAGAGGAACTCTTCTTCGGTCTTCAAAATCCGAGAATGACGACGAGAAACACCACCATGAATTGATGAGATACTCCGGGGGAATGAAAAACAAAGAGGTTGAGCCAACAAAGAAAAATAATTTGAAATCGATCTTGGAGAAGGAATATGACTGATGAAAATTCATTCTTACATCAAACTTGGAAATGAATTTGGGATAGTTCCGGAATAATTAGAAGAGTCAGGTAAGATCCTGGGAAAAGACCTGTGGGTTAGGGCCCACTAAAAAGATACACCGTTGAACGATTGATTGAAAAAGATATTGCACCGGTAGAATTAAATGACTTGAATGAGATAATAATCTCGAAATAGCTTGAACCGATTGAGAATGTAAATACGAATCTTCCGAGATATCTTGAGCACTCCGAATAAGAATAGAGAGAGGTGAACAATTATGAGATGCACCGGCATGGGATAGCAAACGAGGAAAGGATATGATCGACAAAGCTTGAATTGAATCCATCGGAGAAGAAAAGAATGAAAAATGATGAACTTGAAACTCCCTTAGTATCTTCCTAAGAATCACCGGATAAAAACATTGACGGAAAAGAATGGAGAGACTTCCCATCAATAAAATGGATACCCGATTAAGAAATCTGAATCCTTGAAGTTAAGGGTGGGAGGGCGGGAAAACAAAGACAACTTGGGACGGATGGAAGAAACACCGTTGAGAAAACTTAGAATTGATCTTGTGGATGGGGAGAATGATCGGATCCACTTGAATAGAAGCACGCCGGTTGGAAAAGAATTAACATGACAACCTCAATGATCAAAAGGATTAGTATTCACATAGCAATATGAGAACACCGTTTATGAAAGGTATGGATTCAACCTTTGACTCCGAAGCAACTCGAATACCACAAATAAAACAAAACAAAGGATTTGGCTTGCAGAATAAGCCGGAACAAACATATGATAGAGATTCCGTCCGAAGTTTTCGTGGTGGGGCCCACACGGGCTCGAGTGTACAGCACCATCATGTACAAGGCAGTGCACATGACATACGAAGCGTCCCCGAACCAGCATAGCCAAGGGTTCTTTAAGGCACAACGAGACCACTATAAAAACGACCGTGGAAAGGCGGACCATTAGACGTCGAACCCCAATCTCATATCATGCATCTGTCGAAAAGATATTCTAGGAGCTACTTGAATTCCCACCTATAAAACTCCCGAAACTTTCTGGTTATGCAATCTGGTGTTGGGGATACAGGGGAAGCAATATATATCTCACCCAAAACTAACAATCCCTACATCCAAGCTGTATCCATCCGTCAACACATAACCAAGAAACCTTCGGAAATCATGTACCTCAACCTTCGAAAAGCATCCGTTATACGAGTTATGGCAATACTCCCGAACTCCCGCCCCAGTACTGGGTGGCGTCGAGGTTATCTCACCAAAAACTGCATAAAAGAGATTTTCGATGTCGGCAAAACTCAGGTATTCCAGAACTGCAACGATAAAATTGTGACGACAACACCTCGGAGCTCAACTCCCCAGGTCAAAGCCACATAATAGACAGGAGACACCAAGAACAATGTTCTCGTCACAAAACCATCGAAACGATTCCAAGATACCCGCGTGATCCTAAATTTTTTTAGTGAAATTTGAGGAGAGAAAAGTCAAAACATCTACGTCAGGACACCTCACCAGAGCGACGAAGGGACTGATGAGTAAAAAGAATCCTACTCTCCGATATATATAATCCTAAGACTCAAAACATTTTTGTTCTAGACTCAACAACGCCAGCAAACAATCAAGCAGGGGGCTCCTAAGTTGGGGATGGCTCTGATTACCAACTTGTTACACCCACGATGCGGCTATATCTCCCACGTGTCGAAGCATGACTTAGAGGCATAACCGCATTGTGGTTTTGTCGCAAGAAGGGTCATCTTCACACAATCCCATGTAATGAACAAGACTGGGATAAAGAGTTGGCTTACAATCGCCACTTCACACAATGAACATATAATAAATCATACATCATTCAGAGTACACACATAGTCCGTCTACGGACGAAGCCAAAAGAAAAGAAGATAACCCAACTGCTAGATCCCCGATCGTCCCAACCGGGCTCCACTACTGATCAACAATAAACAAAACATAGCAACAACTAAGATCTTCTTTGAGCTCCCATCTGAGGTCGGTTGCATCACCTGCACTGGTATCATCGGCACCTGCAACTATTGTGATAGTATCTGGTGAGTCACGAGGACTCAGCAATCTCAAAACCCATGAGATCAAGACTATTTAAGCTTATGGGTAAGAAAGGGTAATGAGGTGGAGTTGCAGCAAGCACTAAGCAAATATGGTGGCTGACATACGCAAATAAGAGCGAGAAGAGAGCAAACGGAACGGTCCTGAACTAGCAATGATCAAGAAGTGATCCTGAACTCCTACTTACGTCAAACATAACCCAAAACCGTGTTCACTTCCCGGACTCCGCCGAGAAGAGACCATCACGGCCACACACGTGGTTGATGCGTTTTAAATCAGATCTGGTGTCAAGTTATCTACAACCAGACATTAACAAATTCCCATCTGCCTATAACCGCAGGCACGGCTTTCGAAAGATTATACCCTGCAGGGGTGTCCCAACTTAGCCCATCGCAAGCTCTCACGGTCAATGAAGGATATTCCTTCTCCCAGGAAGACCCGATCAGCCTCGGAATCCCGGTTCACAAGACATTTCGACAATGGTAAAACAAGACCAGCAAGACCACCCGCTGTGCCAACAAATCCCGATAGGAGCTGCACATATCTCGTTCTCAGGGCACACCGGATAAGCTAAGCGTACAGGTACCGACGTAATCCAAGTTGCCAAGGAATGGTCCCGCACGGTGCTCTAGTTTGGACCAACACTCGGAGGAGCACTGGCCCGGGGGGTAAAATAAAGATGACTCTTGAGTCTGCAGAACCCAAGGGAAAAAGGCTTAGGTGGCAAATGGTAAAACCAAGGTTGGACCTTGCTGGAGGAGTTTTATTCAAAGCGAACTGTCAAGGGGGTCCCATAAATCACCCAACCGTGTAAGGAACGCAAAATCCGGGAACATAATACCGATATGATGGAAACTAAGGCGGCAAGAGTGGAACAAAACACCAGGCATAAGGCCGATTCTTCCACCCTTTACCAAGTATATAGGTGCATTAATTAAATAAGAGATATTGTGATATCCCAACATAATCCTGTCCATCATGGAGCAATCTTCAACTTCACCTGCAACTAACAATGCTATAAGAGGGGCTGAGCAAAGCGGTAACATAGCCAAGCAACGGTTTGCTAGGAAGGGTGAAAAGGTTAGAGGCTGACATGGCAATATGAGAGGCATGGTAAACAAGTGATAGGTAGCGCAGCATAGCGATAGAACGGAGCAACTAGCAAGCAAAGATAGAAGTGATATCGAGGGTAATGGTCATCTTGCCTGAAATCCCGGTAGGAAGAAGAACGAGTCCAAGAAGAAGACAAACGGACGTAGTCGAACGAATCCTCACAACTCCGGAACGAAACTGAAGCTAACGAGATAAGCAAACCGGAAAGAAGCAAACAACATGGTAAACAACCATCATATAATCATGGCATGATGCACAATCAAGTATGATGCATGTCCGGTTTAAAGAGGCATGTCATGGCAAAGTGCAACAAACAATACAACAAATTAAGTGGAGCTCAATATGCAACGAGCTGCATATTGATGAAACACCACATTCAAATATTTAGTTCTCTCTCGTTTAGGAACACAACAATATTAAATGTTATTAAACATGGCAAGAGGTGAGGCATGAGCAAACCACCTATCTAGGCAAGTTTAAATGAGGCCGGAATCAACAAACAACAATTCCGGTAAGTCCTCATGTCATTTAGTAGTTTAAAGCAAACACAATTTTAAACATTGTAAATGTTGTTATCATGATGCGGATGACATATACAGGTTTTATGCAATTTTATGAAAATGTTGACATGAGCATGATATGAAACATTTGGTCACCATGGCGGAACGAAAAGGGTGCCACGGCGGCGAAACAAAAATGGTGCCACGGCAACATATCCGAAAATGATGCCACGGCAACATATCGGTTCCGGTAGCTCATGGAGATACCGGTGCAAAAGGAGGCGTGAGTGTGTGCGCAACATGCTAGAGATGGTGGGGTGCTCCCGACTACCGGGTTCCCACGGGGCGGTGGCATGGCAAACGAGGAACATGCACGAAACAAACGGGCACGATGCAAACATATCGTACATCTCATACATGCAAGGGCATCTCATCGCGGTCGTCTCGGGTTATACCTTCGAAGCGTGCGTTTCGGGGCGGTTCAAAATTGTCGAGGGAAGTACTTGTTCACGTGGCGACGGTAGTGGAAGTAGTTGTATTCGTGTCGTAGTGGAAGTAGACGTTCTCGCGACTAAAGTTGTACATGTCGGCGGTAGTCAAACTTGACGGTCTTGGCGACGGTAGTTGTACAAGTTTTTCGTAGATGTCCGGGGTCGTCGGTAGAGGTACACACGTTGTCGGGGTACTCGTCGGTCCGGTCTTGGTGTAGATGTACATGGCAAACGTAGTGGAACTTGGCGGTCCATGTACTCAAACTTGGTGCGTCCAAAGGGGATGACCGGCTGGGCTGCTACTCCGGTTGGCGTGGCAGCGAGGCAAAGGAGCTCGTGCTCCTTGGCGACGGGAGGCTCGGGGCATGAGCAGGGTCGAAGAGGGCCGAGGCAGGGGGCGAGCCACGCGGTTGGCTGATGGTAGCCGCATCCATGGTGGTCTTGGGCGGCAAACTGTCGTGTTGGTGCAGCAGCGGCTGCTGGAGAGGCCATGGCTGCAGCCAAGCGCCACGAACAGGAGGCACAACAGCGACGACAGACAAGGCATGGACGAGGCGGCGCAAGGCGAGCAAGCGACGAGCAAAGGAGGCGAAGCCATGGACGCAGAGGGATGTGCGGCACGGAGCGGAGGCGGGCAGTAGGAGCGGGAGGCGCGGCGCTGGCGCGGATGAGGAGGAGAGGAAGGAGACCAAGGAGACGGCGCTCCTGTGGTTGACCGGCGGTAGAGGAGCCAAGAAGCCGCGGCGGCGGCCTGGACTCGGGCAGGAGGCCGAGCGCTGCGGGCGCGCGATGACGATGGCGACGCCGTTGTCGGCGACGTCCTTGGTGCGAAGCAGGGGAGGCGCAGAGAGGCGCGGCCTGCTCGGGCTCCAGGTGGCAGGGCGGCGAAGGACGAAGGAGGGGATCGAGCGGAGTGGCTGCGGGAGCGAGGGATGGGGTTTGCGGCGCTGAGGGAGGAGACGAGGGAGAGATGGATTGAGGGGATCGGTTGGGGCTAGGGTTAGAGCAGTGGTTGCGGCTGGGCCTTGGGCCGGCTGGGTTAGAGCTGGGCCTAAGAGGCCGGCTAGGCACTCTTCTCCCTCTCTCTTATATTTTCTTTAGCAGAAAACAATTAAAGAGAAGAAAAAGAAAGAGAGGATTAGGGAAAGATAAAAGTCAAGGGGATAATTTCCCGGACTCGCAAAATATGCTCGTTCCAAGAAAAATAGAAAGGCCAAGATTGCAAGATTTAAATTCAAACACATTTGAATTTAATTCAAATGGGTTTGAACTAGGAATCGATAAAAGGAAGGTCCAAAATGTTCGGATTTTTGGTGGAGCTCCGGAAAATGGCAAAAGAATTATTGGCAAGGTTGGAGACCAAACTTGCAGCAGAAAAGGAACGAAATTATTTTGCAAGTGGGTTAAGGGTGATTCCGAATTAGTGGAATATTTAATAATATCTCCCTAAATATCGGGAGGGTATGTTATAAAGAGAAGTCACCATGTGAATCCCTCGATTTAAATGGACCGAAGATCCATATGATTTATTTAGAAGAGTTATAAAAATTAAATGACATGATGGCATGATGACATGATGCAATGCAAAAATAAAAGAGCAAGCACAAAAGACACATGGCAAAACTTGGAATAGCTGGAAGTCTTCTGAAGCGTCGGTCTCGGGGCGTTACACCTTCATCCCCAGTTGCTCTTGTTATTACAAGATGTCTTGAAATACTCTTCGATGTTCCGAGGACCCTTTATGCTTACTGCCCTGCAGTCCTTGCCGCATGAATACCCCTACGGATAATTACTAGTTTTTATTGAGTATCCATTCATCCCCAGTTATTCTTATGCTTCATAAGATACTTTGTAATACAATCCGATCTTTCTAGGACCTCTGACGCCTATTGCTCTATAAGGTCTTACATGCCTACACTCTGATTAATTCCATATGCCTAGCTGTATCCATTGACGTCCTTTCTCATTATTACTGTGAGTCTTTTGATTTGATATGTTTGTGAGTAGTCACCATCATCAGTTGGTCCTTTATCATTCCGGCTCAAGCGTCTTCCTGAACATGAGCTGGTTCTCGGCCAATCAGATTGCCATCGGTTGTGCCCAAGTCTATTCAACTTATCCATTCTTGATCAGAGCGTTTGCTCCTGATCCCTTGATTTGGGAATCATAATTCATTTGCATTTGAACTCTGAATTAGTCAGTTGCTTCTATAATCTGGCCTCCTTGCATTCTTCCTTCTTGTGGTTGAGTACCGTTGCTCACATCAGATCCCTCGTGGACCACCAGATCCTTGGTGTATTTTATCCGACAACATCCTTCATATTCAGTAACCTTGTGAGCTTTTCCTCGGATACATAATACCTTTGGTAAATTGTATCCCTGCTCTTGTCAACCATACTCTGCTTTCGGGCTTGAGTTTTTTACTCATGAAGTTTGTGGTATATGTCCTAAGATGTCCCTATGGGTTGAATCTTTGTCTTCCCTAAATCCGCGTGAACTCGAAAGTTATGCGGGTTATGCTCTACTGGATTTTCGTCAGGTGAAATTTCAACATTACAACTTCTTCGAATGTGGGAAGTGAATGAAAAGTTGTGCATTAGACAAGTGGGAGTCGACCTTGAACCTTTGTGTTCATGCCCATGGACCTGGTGTGGAACTTATCATGGAAGCTTCTTGTAATAATAATAACCCCCTTGTGATAAGTTCATCTTGTAACTATGTTTGGTCCTTTGCAATTGTGGTTCCGACCATATAGTTCTTCTTTGATCCCATTTCTCGAACAAGTTGAAGTACTTGCCCTCTACATATCTTTTGATGTGTCCAACCTCTATCCTTTTCTACCTTTGAGTATTACCCTTTGGTATCTCGAGAATATCATAGAACTACATACCTCCTTATGAGTTCTTCATCAACTATTATTCTCGCCGATTCAAATTTTCCACGTGTTCTGAGTTGTTAGACACTCGAGAACACCGAAAAATGAATCAAGTCTACACTTTCCTTTCCATTGTTTTGTTCAAACTTTCTTGTAACCTAACATATCCGAGCAATGATAATTCCCTACTTATATAGACACCTCGGTGTACAAACTCTGTCAGTAAGACCTTGTTACCATTGTTTATGACATTCCGGTAGCCACCGATGGATGAGAACTTTGCCTATTGGTCCGCCTCATCATAACGAGCCGGAAAATGGTTCTCTTTGTCCCTTGCCCTTGGTACCAACGTTGCTGCCAACATAACTAACAGGCTATCCTCTGACATGCCTTACTATCATATCCATGCAAGATGTCACTGCTCCTCCTACTCTTAACACACATGGTGGGCCCATAACCCACAGTTCCACAGGTTCAAAACCTGACTCTCTTGTACAACCTTGATTTTAAACAATCTTTGCACTTGGCTTTGTATGTAATTCACGAGCTAACTCCCTCACCACATTTTCATTCCAGTATCAGAGGCAACGTTATTCTTCATTGCTCTGAACACCCTTCATCACCTGTTTTATGCATCAGCTGGTTGCCTACCTGGTTGAAATTTGTTGAACCTTCTTATAGCACTCTTGATACGTTTCCTGGTGCTTCTAAAATCTTCTTCCTTGAGATAACTACCGGATGCCGATCTTTTCAGACATCCATCCTTATAGCTTCCCCCTTATTCAATGCCTTAAATCTCGGGACGAGATTTCTTGTAGTGGAGGAGAATTGTGACGCCCGGATAATCAAGGTACAGTAATCCCATGTTAATGGTGCCATGTCATCATGTTACTGTTTCTAATCTTCACTTGATCAAAATCAGAAGTCAAATTCAAATCCAATCTAACGTCAAACATTCATATTTGCCAGACATGGAATCTAAAATGTTCATCTTGTGGCAAATAATCCATAACAAATATTGGTGGTGAACCAACATTTTTGCAAGGTGTTTAAATGACCTAAACCAATTAAAGTAGTGGCTAAAACAATAGATTTAATGCCTTTTCAATTTATAAAAGTGGCAAACTTTTTCAAAAAGCCTCACAATCTTTTTGTGTCAGTGCCAATTATTGCAATGTAATTATGTGGCCAAGTCCCACATTTTATAGAATCCTTTTTGGCAGCTCAAATATTGCAAAAACATTTTCTGTAAAAAAAGAGAAAAGAAAGGAAAGAGGAGAAGAGAGAAGCCCCCCTTGCCACTAGGCTTTAGCCCACCCCAGCAGCCGGCCCACCTAACCCCACCCAAGCCGGCCCAGCACTTGCCTCCCCCGGTCGCCTTCTCCCTCTCCTATACAACCGACCGGGGGCACGACCGAGCGCGCGCAGCCACACCAGCTCGCCGGCATCGAGGGGATAAGGCCACCCGGATGCCTCGAGTTCCCCGCTCACCTACCGCCACTCCCACTTCCCCACTCGCCTCTCGTCCCCCAGATCCACCTCTACCTTCTCCTCTCGCTCGATACCGAGCTCGGCCGCGCGAGCTCGTCGCGACCGATCACCGTCAACATGGCCACCGTCCATGCCGCACCTCACCAATGCTTTCCCGAGCACCGCCGTTGTCGACTACGTCCTCTACAGCAAGCCATTAGGGACGGGAGCCGCTACATCACCGCCCTGTCTTCTTCTTCTTCCTCGGGCACCGCCACCATCATCGTTGAATCCGGCCACCTCGGGCCTCCATCGAGCCCGTTGCCATCCCCTACGACTCCACGGCGAGCTCCCGCGCGTAACCCCTCACCGCCCCATCCATTTCCATGTGCATAACCGCCGTCGCCATAGCTCCCGTAGGCCACCGCCACCCTGCTCCATCGCCGCCATGGCCACCGCTTGTTCCGAGCTAGCCGAGCACGAGCACATGGTGAGGGCCTCGCGGTGAAGCTGCCCGTGCCCTCCGCTTGTTCCCCCATGTCCCCTTGCATCGGATCCGTCTGCGCCCGACACCGGCCGGTGCGTCGCTCATCGCCGCCGTCCCCACGGGCCTCCCCGCAGCCTCCCGCTACCTCCTTTGAACGCGCGCGAGCGCCAGCTACTCATAGGCCCTCTCCGCGCACCGACCCGTGCCCTGCATTGCCCAATCCGCCATCGCCCACCACCGCCGCCGCCTCTGCTTGACGCCGCCGTCGTTGCAGCCCGCCTCAGCCCGAGATGAGGCCACCGCTGGACGGGCCGCTCCACCCGCTTCTGAACGAGCTCGGCTGCGCTCGAAACGGCCCCATGTGGCGCGTTTCTGGCGAAGTCCTGAGCCCCGCCGCCGCGATCTGCGTCGCCCGAGCATTGCCACCGGCGGCGCCAATGTGGCCGCCTCGGGGCCACCCACTGGGTCGCTGACCGGTGGCCCCAGCGTGCCCCCCTGGCCTGTTGACCCAGTCAATGGCTGACTGGGCATCGGCCAGCCACTGCCAGTGGGCCCCGCATGGGCCCTGTTGACTGGTCAGCTGGTTAGTTGACCACTGATGCGTTGATGACGCCATGCTGATGTCACGTTCCTTTTTTGAATTAATTTAAATGGTATTAATATTAGAAAATCTTTCAAAACTTTGAAAATTAATAGAAAATAATCTATAACTCAGATGAAAAAGTTTTCTACATGAAAGTTGCTCATAATTTCGAGACGAATTTGAACACGTGTTCCGTTCGCCCGCCACACGTCCCTAGCATAGCAAACTTTGAACTTTTCCCCTCCGGTTCATTTGTCTAACAGACGTCCGGAACCGGGAAAACTTTTCCGGATGTTGTCCCCCTTTACTGGTATCGTGTAACCCTGCGTTAGAACGCCTCTAGTACTGGTTATTGTCTTGTTGTGCATATGTTTGCATGTATTTACTGTTTCTTCCCCCTCTTCTCTCTGATAGACCCCGAGACCGCTGTTGATGCCTCTATGATCGACTACGTCGACGACGATCCTTCTTCCCTTTCAGCGGAGCTTCCAGGCAAGCCCCCCCTTTGATCATCCCGATATCGCCCATTCCATTCTCTCATGCTTGCATTAGATTTTGCTACTGTAATTGATTGCTCCTATTCTGATGCATAGCCTGCTTTTGTAACTTGTTATTGTACCTTATCTGCTTATCCTAAACTGCTTAGTATAGGTTGGTTAGTGATCCATCAGTGACCCCCACTTGTCCTTGTTGCCCCTGCTTCATCATTGACAACTCGATCAACGTGATCGATGACCAGAGCCCGACACCTCACATCACATCACACCCCTTTTGTTGCTCGACTCTGGAGAGCTACTATCGAGTGCCAAGGGTGATCCCTCATAACGCACTCCTAATGATAATTCTGTAGTGTAGCTATTTGATCGTGGTCATCGAGGGTGATTTTCTCTTTCACCATTCCCGATACGACTCTCTTGTTCAACACCTCAAGTGTGAACATCGATGGTGGTCCCTCTTACATTCACCTTGATGATTACTTTGAGTGGAATGCACCGGGGATGATTCCTCGGGTTTTCCCCTTGATGTCTGGACACACAGTTACCTTGACTTTATTTGAGACCTTGGTGAAAGTCGGGCGGGCCCGAAGAGCACCCGCAAGATAATGACGTGGCACGGCCGGGCATTCTAGGCCCTTGTCGTAAGTCCATGAGACGGGGCGACGGGGTCACTTTCGATCGTGAGTCTCTGCTCGTCTCTGCAAGCGAATAATACACTATGGTTTGGGTATTTGTTCTGAGTTGGCCTCTGGCCTTTACGCACCGACCATCATGTGAGAATAGTTATGGGCCTCGGCGTCATGGTATCAGCTGAAGCTTTGTCAGACATCCAGTTCAGCAGTGCGGCACGGCTGGGCCGACACCATCCTGTAGTGGTGGAGCCTGGACCCGCCCTGCGCGCAACGACCCGGAGTGCAACAGGCGATGGGCCCAGACCCCGGAGTGCTTAGGAGATAGACTAGTGGGGACCTCTCTACTGAGCCTAGGTAGGGATGCGACGTGTTGATCTTCTGAGGCCGGGCATTGACCCAGAAAAGTGTGTCCGGCCAGAGTAATCAAGCGTGTTGGAAAATGTGGTGCACCCCTGCAGGGAAGATTATCTATTAATAGTCGTGTCCACGGTAACGGACGTTCAGACTTATATCCTGATCTTATACAACTACAAATGGATACTTGAGATATGTGGCTCCGGGATTGCTTTCTCGTAGGGAGTCAAGGAAGGATCTCTGGGCGTTAATGTTTCAACATGTTTGATAATTATATACTGCTATTCTTTACTCTTCTTCATGCTGCAATATGCTTGGAGCTGCTTGAAGATGCTAGTCTTCGATAGGCTAGGCCTTCCCCCTCTATTCTGGCATTCTGCAGTTCAGTCCACAGATACAAACCTTCCTTTTGATACCAATGGATACTTCGTATAGATCTGATGCTTGCGAGTACTTTGGATGAGTACTCATGGTTGCTTTGCTACCCCTTTTCCCCCTTCTTTCTTCTTCCCGATTGATGCAACCAGATGGTGGATCCCTAGAGCCAGATGCCACCGCTGACGGATACTACTACATGGAGGAGTAGTTAGGAGGTCCCAGTCAGGAGGCCTTGCCTCTTCGATCGTGTTGTTTTTGTGCTAGCCTTCTTAAGGCACCCCTTGTTTAACTTATGTCTGTGCTCAGATATTGGTGCTTCCACTGACTCTTGTGTATCGAGCTATGTATTCGAGCCCTCGAGGCCCCTTGCTTGTGATATAAAGCTTGTATTATTTTATCTATGTCTAGAGTTGTGTTGTGATATCTTCCCATGAGTCCCTGATCTTGATCGTACACATTTGCGTGTATGATTAGTGTGCGGTCGAATTGGGGGCGTCACACGAGAAAAACTATTTGCACGGAAAAGCTCCCAACAAGTAAAAGAAGAACAAGGAAATATTTTTGGGTTTTCTTTTTAGTACTACAACAATCTAAACTTGGAAGGAAAAACAAAAAAGAAGCAAGAAACATATTTTTGGGATTTTCTCAATGTTTTTCAAACACACAAGAAAAAAACAAGAAAAATAAATTAAGCATGGATGGTACAATGAAAAAGTGTGGACACCGACAACTGGAATGAAATGTGCGAACATGAATGTAATGTCGGTGGGAATGCATACTCCCCCAAGCTTAGGCTTTTGGCCTAACTTTGTAATCAGTCAGTAGCCTGGATGGTAGTTGGCATCGTAGCTCACGGAGGCCCTCGGTGCGGATGCCTCTGCCCGCCGTGCTGCCTCCACCGCTGCGTTGTGAGCTCGAGCCTCACTCTCAAGAACAAAATATCTTCCTTTGCTGTGATAGTCAAAAAGAGCAGGCACATGAAAATATGTGTTCACGGTAGAAGTTTGGTTAAACAACAGATTGTAAGTGAAGTCATGAATTTTTCCCTTGAGGATCTTATGACTTTTTAAAGCATCAAAGTCTAAATAATGCGTGGGTAGGATAGGGTTAAAGTGCAGAGGTGAAACACCTAGCTCTCGTTCTAAACGCGTGGCATAAATTCCGCCATAGAAATAGCCACTGCTAGCGTTATGCTGCAGTCTGTATGCAACAATCACTGCAAGATTATAACTCCTTTCACTGGTGAGAGTGGCGTGTATGAGGCTCAAGTCTGGACCACAAAGTGTACTGCAGTCTTGCTTGCCTACTATGCATTTTTGAAAGTGCGTTACGTCGACTAGAGGGGGGGGGTGAATAGGCGATTTTTATGAATTCTTCACTAAGGAATTTCAGGGTGAGGAAATTCCTAAGCGAAGAACTACTTGCAGTGGAATAAGCACTGAGGTATAAGCATAACAGAGCAACAACATAGTCTTCATGATGAAATGAAAGACAAAACACAGAGTACAGAAAGCGTAAACACATGATAAGCAGGATGAAGACAAACAGACTGAAGAAATAGGATTGAGGATTAGATAAAGTCTTCAGTCAAAGTCTTCAAACAATAATGATCAGGTTCATCAACACATAACTGAGGAAATGAAAGGGTTTAGGAAATAGAACCAGTAGGCTCGGTGAAGACAATGATTTGGTCAACCAGTTCCAACTGTTGTGACAGTTGTACGTCTGGTTGGAGCAGCTGAGTATTTAAACTCGAGGACACACAGTCCCGGACACATAGTCCTCACCGTATTATCCTTGAGCTAAGATCATGCAAATCTCACCCAACAGTAGTGGTAAGTCTTCACAGGTGACTTCCAAACCTTCACAAACTCGGTCACTCGGCGATCCACAATTCCTCTTGGATGCTCAGACCATGACGCCTAACCATCTGGAGGATACACAATCCTCAAAGGTAACAAGCGTCGGTTTCACGCAGGAACAATCTCTTCAGTGATGCTCAATCACTTTGGGTTTGTAGGTGTTTGGGTTTGGGATTTGGGTATTTCCTCACTTGTTGATTTTCGCTCAAAGTCCTTGGAGGATGGGATGCTCTCAAATGACAAGTGTTAGTTTCTCTCGGAGCAGCCAACCAGCTAGTGGTTGCAGGGGGCGACTATTGATACCCTAGGGAGCAGCCTGACATGATAAGACATAAATGCCCTTCTAGGATATGACCGTTAGGTGGGTAGATATTTTAGGACAGCTGGCGCATAGCACAACAACGGTCGGATATTTGAGGTTCAAATTCCTCAGGGCTATCATGTTCCTCACTGTGTAGGCAATCCGCACTGGCGAATTCCTAACTCCTCAGTCAGGACAAATTCCTCAGAGACCAGAAGATCTTCGTCTCTGTCACTGAAGAAATTGACTGAACTGATATGAGATTTCCAATGGCTTCACTCGAAGGATTAGGTAGGTGTAGGATTTTGAGATGAGCATCACTTGGAAATCAGTTTCCTTAGTATTACCTCGACCCCCTTTAACAGTATGGTGTTTCCTATGACTCAAGAAGAAGAAAATGAAACTATGAAAACAAAAGTCTTTGCGCTTCATAATCCTCGCATGAATATCTAAGTCTTCAAGGTCACACCAATTTCTTCATTTTCAAAGTCTTTAGGAGAACCAAAATCTTCAGCCGAAGACATTCATTTTTAGGGGTCGACTTTCACTGTAAATATCAAACTCCTCATCGACTTATAGAGCCTGTGTACACTCACAAACATATTAGTCTCTTAACCTATAAGTCTTCAATACACCAAAATCACTAAGGAGCACTAGATGCACTTACAATTTTCCATTAAATAATGCGAAGTTATCTACCTTGTACCACTCCCCTAGTTTCACCCAAACAAAGACTAGTTAAGAATAACTCAAACTTAGACCTAGGTGGCTCATCAAGTAAACCCTAGAATGGGATTTTGCAGAGGTGAGAAAACCTTTCTAGAGAAATGGTAAATGGATTATCATACAATTTAAAAGACACCCTAGACTCTCGAGGAAAGAATTTAAATTCTTCGAGAAATGATTCGATGAGGATGAGGCATTGGTCGCACTTATCTAAAATGTAGGGACCGAGTTGGGCATTGTGAACAAATTGCTCAAATTCCTCCTTAATGCCAACTCTCGCCATGTAATCGTTGCATGGCCATAAGCATGTTTTGGTGGTGGCACTTCGAATGGACTGTTTGCTTGGTTCAGCATAGGACCGGCAAATGGAGCTGCTACTAGAGGATGCTTCCGAGGATCTCCTCCTCGAAGAACTCTGTCCAAAGAAGTTCATAATGTTCACGTACAATTTTCTAAAAAATTTTGGTCATGAAAAATTTATTAACAGAACTTCATAAAATTGATAGCAACTACTCATAGGGATGTATAGAGGCCATAGCAATCATTCAAACTACTTAGAACTCTAAAAATTCAACATGCAAGCTCATCTACAATAGCACCAAGAGTAGCTAATTATTCTAAATATAAACCACTAAAACAAAAACTAATTGGACACATGGAGGAGTCACATACCAAGCAACAAATCCCTGAAACAGTTTTGAAAACGGAGCTTCGAGCAAAGAGATCGAAATCTACGGTTTCGGGAGCAAGAACACGAGAGAGAGAGAGAGAGAGAGAGAGAGAGAGAGAGAGATGTAGTGATTTTTTACTGTGTGAATGGAGTGGTGTGGGAGGAAGAAGTAAGTGAGGGGGGCCACCAGGTGGGCAGCACCCACTAGGGTGCGCCTTGGGGTCTTGGAATGCCCAGGTGGGTTGTGCCCACCTGGTGCACCCCCTTTGATATTATTTGCACCAGAAATTCATAAATATTCAGAAAAAAATCGTATCAGGTTTTCAGAGCATTCTGAGAACTTTTATTTGTGGGTCAATTTTTATTGCACGGAAAAAGCAGAAAACAAACAAAGCATAGCATTTTATTTTATTTAACTAATAAAAATAGATAACAAAAGGTAGGGACAGAAGGTAGTGCTTACTAAATTCATCAACTTCATACCTCTTAAAAATGATCCATTAATAAGGTTGATCAAGTCTTATTAACAACCACTTTCGATTAGCATGAAACCGAAGAACTTTCATAAACCACTAAATTACCTCAATGGGGATATGAATGTCCCCAACAATAAGCATTTCATATTTCTTTTCGACAGTAGGTAGAGGTAGTTGAAAACTTCCAATAGTCATTGTCGGAATTTTTTCAATAACATTAATATGATTCACTTGGAATTGTTTCTTCGGAAAGTGCAACGTATGCTCATTACCATTGATATAAAAAGTGACCTTGCTTTTATTGCAATCAATAACAGCCCCTGCGGTATTCAAGAAGGGTCTACCAAGGATAATTGACATGTTTTCATCCTCGGGCATCTCAAGTATAACAAAGTTAGTCAAAATAGTAACATTAGCAAAACCAACGGGCAAATCCTCAGAAATACCGATAGGTATGGCAGTTGATTTATCAGCCATATGCAAGGATATTTCAGTAGGTGTGAGTTTATTCAAATCAAGTCTTTTATACAAAGAGAAAGGCATAACACTAACACTAGCTCCCAAATCACATAAATTAGTTTTCACATAATTTCTTTTGATGGAGCAAGGTGTAGTTGGTATTCTCGGATCTCCAAGTTTTTTAGGTACTCCATCTTTGAAAGTGTAATTATCAAGCATAGTGGAGATATTAGCTACTGGTATTTTTCTCTTATTGGTGATGATGTCTTTCATATACTTTGCATAAGGAGGCATTTTCAAGATATTAGTCAAGCGAGTGCACAAAAAGACTGGCCTAATCATTTTAGCAAAGCATTCAAATTCTTCATCATCTTTCTTTTTAGTTGACTTAGGTGGAACGGGCATAGGCTTTTGAACCCATGGTTCTCTTATCTTCCCATGTTTTCTAGCAACAAAGTCTCTTTTGTCATATCTTTTATTCTTAGGTTGTGGGTTATCAAGATTAACAATTGGTTCTATCTCAACATCATTATCTGGTTCTTTATCATTAGGTTGAATATTTTCATGAACCTCATCATTATCTTTTTCATTGTCAGAAGGTGAGTGTTCATTACCAGAATGAGTTTCAGCATCGGAGATAGAAACTTCATTATCATTATCAGGATGTTTTTCTATTTCAGGTTCACTAGAGGTAGGCAAAGTCTTATCATTTTTATTCTTATTTTTCTTTTTAGAAGGACTAGGTGTAGTGGTGTTGTTCCTTTGAGAATCTTGTTCAATTCTCTTAGGGTGTCCCTCAGGATAAATTGGTTCCTGAGTCATTTTACCTCCTCTAGTTGCTACTCTAACAACAAAGTCACTTATATTATTGTTCATTTCATCAAGTAACTCTCTTTGAGATTTAGCAACTTGTTCTAATTGAGTTTGAACCACAGAGGCATGTTTTCCTACACCTCTAACATCATTTGAGATTCTAAATAACAAGTCACTTAAGCGAGCAATCATATCATAGTTGTATTTCAATTGTTTCATAACATTTGCATTGAACTGATCTTGCTTTCTAACGTAATTACAATTATCAAACTCAAAAAGGCATTGACTAGGATGTCTATTATGAGGATCATCACTATCATTGAATTTCATTAAAGATTTTACCTCTACCACCTTGGGTGGTGGTGGTGCTTCAAGCCCATGTATTTCTTCGATAGGTGGTAAATTTTTAACATCCCCAACCTTAATACCTTTTTCCTTCATAGACTTCTTTGCCTCTTGCATATCTTCAGGACTGAGATATAAGATACCCCTCTTCTTCGGAGTTGGTTTAATAGTGTTCCAGGATGAGTCCAATCATCATAATTTTTCAATATGTTAGTCAATAATTCCTCAGCTTGCTCAATAGTTCGTTCCCTGAAAACACAACCAGCACAACTATCTAGGAAGTCCCTAGAAGCATCGGTTAGTCCATTATAGAAGATATCAAGTATTTCATTTTTCTTAAGAGGATGATCAGGCAAAGCATTAAGCATTTGGATAAGCCTCCCCCAAGCTTGTGGGAGACTCTCTTCTTCAATTTTCAAAGTTAAATATTTCCTACAAGGCAGCTTGTTTCTTATGAGCAGGGAAATATTTTTCAGAGAAGTAATAGATCATATCTTGGGGACTACGCACACAACCAGGAGCAAGAGTATTGTACCAAGATTTAGCATCACCCTTTAATGAGAACGGAAATAACTTGAGAATATAGTAATAGAGAATCTTCTCATCACGAGCAAAAAGGGTAGCTATATCATTCAACTTAGTAAGATGTGCCATGACAGTTTCAGTTTCATAACCATGGAAAGGATCAAATTCAACCAAAGTGATTAACTCTAGGTCGATAGAGAATTCATAATACTTATTAGCAATAACAATAGGTGAAGTAGCAAACTCAGGATCACATTTCATTTTAGCATTCAGAGAGCTTTCTTTGTACTTGCATAATAATTTCTCTAGATCGTCTCTATCCTTACAAGCAAGAATATCTCTAGTTGCCTCCTCACACATAGTATAACCTTCCGGTAACTTTGGCAATTCATATCTAGGAGGACTAGTTCTAGTAGGTGTTTCAGTATTTTCAGCTTCAAGTTCATCATCAGATTCAACAATATCATGTTGTCTTACTCTAGCAATTTGTTCATCAAGAAATTCACCTAGTGGCACATCATCATCAAGCAAGGTACTAGCATCATCATGAGTAGCATTCATAGCAGAAGTAGCATCATCAATAACTTGCGACATATTAGAATTAATAGTATGTTGTGGTGTTGCAAGTTTACTTATAATAGAAGGTGAATCTAAAGCAGAATTGGATGGCAGTTCCATACCTCCCCTCGTCTTTGAGGGAAAAATCGTAGTCTTATCATCCTTCAGATTCTTCATAGTGATAATATGATAATAATCCCAAGTGACTCAACAAATATAGCTATTCTCCCCGGCAACGGCGCCAGAAAAAGGTCTTGATAACCCACAAGTATAGGGGATCGCAATAGTTTTTGAGGGTAGAGTATTCAAACCTAAATTTATAGATTCGACACGAGGGGAGCCAAGGAATATTTGACGGTATTAGCAGCTGAGTTGTCAATTCAACCACACTTGGAGATTAATTATCTATAGCAAAGTGATTAGTAGCACAGTAGTATGATAGTTTTGATGATAGCAACAATAGTAACAGTAACAGTAACAACGATAGCAGTGATATTGTAGTAGTAACGATAGCAGTAGCAACGGTAGTAACTTAGCAAGAATAATATATGGTAAATTCGTAGGCATTGGATCGGTGACTCGCTGGATGATATTCATCACGAAACAGTTATAACCTAGGGCGATACGGCGCTAGCTCCAGTTCATAAATATAATGTAGGCATGTATTCAGTAAATAGTCATACGTGCTTATGGAAAGAACTTGCATGACATGTTTTTCCTACCCTCCCGTGGCAGCGGGGTCCTATTGGAAACTAAGGGATATTAAGGCCTCCTTTTAATAGAGAACCAGAAAAAAGCACTAACACACGGTGAATACATGAACCCCTCAAACTACGGTTATCACCGGGAGTGGTCCTGACTATTGTCACTTCGGGGTTGTCGGGTCATAACGCGTAGTAGGTGACTATAACTTGCAAGATCGAATCTAGAACATGGATATAATGGTGATAACATAAACAGTTCAGATCTGAAATCATGGCACCCGGGCCCAAAGTGACAAGCATTAAGCATGGCAAAGTAATAGCAACATCAATCTTAGAACATAGTGGATACTAGGGATCAAGCCCTAACAAAACTAACTCGATTACATGATGAATCTCATCCAACTCCTCACCGACCAGCGAGCCTATGAAGGAATTACTCACTTCCGGTGGGGAGCATCATGGAATTGGCGATGGAGATGTGTTGGTGATGACGAAGATCGAAGATCCCCCTCTCCGGAGCCCCAAACGAACTCAAGATCTGCCCTCCCGAGGAAGAACAGGGCTTGGCGGCAGCTCTGTCTCGTGAAATACGATAATTCTTGCTCCCTAATTTTTTTCTAGAAATATGGGATTTTATAGCGTCGGTTTGGAGGTCAGCACGGCCACCAGGTGGGCAGCACCCACCTGGCGCGCCTGGGGGGGCTGGTGGCTCCTGGTGGGTTGTTCCCGCCCAGGTGCCCCCCTTAGGTCCATCATGGCTCTAGAAATTATCTTTTATTGTATAAAAAACCCTCGCAAAGTTTCGTTCCATTCCGAGAACTTTTATTTCTGCACAGAAACAACACCATGGTAGTTCTGCTGAAAACAGCGTGAGTCTGGGGTTAGTTTCATTCAAATCATGCAAATTAGAGTCCAAAACAAGAGGAAAAGTGTTAGGAAAAGTAGATACGTTGGAGACGTATCAATGTTTGAGGTGCACTTCGGTAGCGAGGGGGACTAGAAACATGCGTTAAACAACGGACTCTGGCAATTTGATTTCAATGTACTGGTGCTGAAGGACTATGAGGGAAAGGTTGGACCATTGTAGATGGTCTTTGATACGGTGGAGTGCTGGGTTCCTGTCACTGACCTACCTTTATATCAGCCATGTAAAGCGTTTGGAGAGGCACCGGGAAATTGGATCGGTAAAACAATTCATGTGGATCTAGAGAACGACGGCTTCACAAAAGAATGCAACTAAGGATTTGAACCAAATTGTCGATTTTTGAGCCACTTGTGCGAGGTTTTAACCTGAAGGAGTCAGAGGATGATCTAGAGTGTGTATGGTATGACTTTGAATACGAGAAGATCCCACATTTTTGTTTTGAATGAGGTCGGCTAGTGCACGGGGTACAAGGATGCCTGCCTCCGGTGCAATCAGATCTTCAGTGGGGCAAGTGGATGCGGGCATCACCGGGAAGATCATCTTCCTTCAAGGAGTGGCCTTCTAGAGGAACACACAGTGCCACTAGTTTTAATAGTGCATGATCTAGTGATGGAGATATGAGCTGGAAGGGAGACAAGGGAAGAAAAGGTGGCGTGTTTGTCCGTGATTTACCACCGAAGAGGAATCTTAATAGGGAATTCCATGGATCGGCCGATTCCCGCACTAGCGGTGAGATCAGGCACGAGGGACAAGAGGTGAACAACCCCAGCAAAAATCGGCACTGGCCAGCTGGACAGAGGGGACGGGACCTGCGTGATGATTTGGAGGAAAAGAGAGAGAAGGATCTGCGGAATGACCTGAAGCAATGCCAGTTACAGAGGCAGGCCAAACTGCGCAACCACTATAGGCAACAGAAGGAGAGGGCCAATGATGGTTTTGATAGGCACAACAGATATAGGCAGAAAGAGCGAGTTAGTGGTAGATATGTCCAGCTACCTAGACAGGAATATGTGCCTAGATCTCCGAGGAGCCCGGATCAGCATGATCATAAGGACAAGAAGAGGAGGCCCAAGCAAAAATGGGTAGCTAAAGGAGATGCTGACAGGCAAGTGGGTAATGATACTTTCATTTGCGATACTAGACAGAAGACGGTTGGTGTGTTTGACCGTATCGACGAGACTGATAGTAGAGCGGCGGACCCTATGAGGCAGGGCCGCCAGGCACAATGAATTTTCTTGCCTGGAACTATCGAGGATTGGGGTTGGACTCGACGTTTGGCAAACTCAGAAACCTGATTAGGTCCTACAACCCAACGGTGGTGTTTTTACCTGAAACCAAAAAGAAGGCTCATGCGATGGAGAGGCACAAGTGGAGTCTAGGGTTCAGAAGTGGGGTAGCAGTTAACTATCAGTGTTTGAGTGGTGGGCTTGCATTTTGGTGGAGAGATAAAATTCAAGTTACAATCAGACCATGGTGTCAGTACTTCATTGATGCACAAATTAACTTTGATGGCAAAGCCTGTAGATTCACTGGTTTCTATGGCGAGCCGAAGATGGAGCTGCGCCAAAAGATTTGGGACACACTTCGGTTCCTTCATACTTAGGATGATCTTCCATGGCTATGTGCAGGAGACTTTAATGAGATTCTTGAGCAAGCTGAACAACTAGGGGGGAACCCGAGGAATTTTACACAAATCGAAGCTTTTCATGAATGCTTGTCCGGCTGCGGGCTAGCTGACTGATAAGTCTCCAACGTATCTATAATTTTTGATTGTTCCATGCTATTATATTATCTATCTTGGATGTTTTATATGCATTAATATGCTATTTTATATGATTTTTGGGACTAACCTATTAACCTAGAGCCCAGTGCCAGTTTCTGTTTTTCCTTGTTTTTGAGTATCACAGAAAAGGAATACCAAACAGAGTCCAATTGACCTAAAAATTCATGGAGATTGTTTTTGGACCAGAAGAAGCCCACGGAGCATCGAATATGGACCAGAAGAGTCCCGAGGCCACCACGAGGGTGGAGGGCGCGCCCTACCCCCTGGGGCGCCCCCCTACCTCGTGGCTGCCTCATGGACCCCCCTGACTTGTTCCTGACACCAACATGTCTTATATATCCTCAAACTTCTAGAGTAGAACCAAGTTCGGGAGTTCCGCCGCCGCAAGGCTCTGTAGCCACCAAAAACCAATCGGGGCCCTGTTCTCGCACCCTGCCGGAGGGGGGAACCATGATCGGTGGCCATCTTCATCATCCCGGTGCTCTCCGTGATGAGGAGGGAGTAGTTCACCCTCAGGGCTGAGGGCATGCACCAGTAGCTATGTGTTTGATCTCTATCTCTCTCTCTCTCTCTCTCTCGTGTTCTTGACTTGTCATGATCTTGATGTACTGCGAGCTTTGCTATTATAGTTGGATCTTATGATGTTTATTCCCCTCTACCTTCTTGTAATGGATTGAGTTTTCCCTTTGAAGTTATCTTATCGGATCGAGTCTTTAAGGATCTGAGAACACTTGATGTATGTCTTGAATGTGCTTATCTGTGGTGAAAATGGGATATTCACGTGATCTACGTGATGTATGTTTTGGTGATCAACTTGCGAGTTTAGTGACCTTGTGAACTTATGCATAGGGGTTGGCACTGATACATCTCCAATGTATCTATAATTTTTGATGTATTCATGCCATGTTTATAATGTTTCTACATGATTTTGGTATGATTTGGTTAGAACTAACCCACATTGACGCTGTTTTCAGCAGAACTACCGTGGTGTTGTTTTTGTGCAGAAATAAAAGTTCTCGGAATGCACTGAAAAAATCAACGGAGATTTTTTTTGGAAAATATAAAAAATACTGGAATGAAAAGTTATAGGAGGGAAGTCCCATGGGGCCGATGAGGGTGGAGGGTGCCCCCACCCCCTGGGGCGCGCCCTTGTGCCTCATGGACTCTCCGTGGGGCCCCCTAATGTGAGACCAACGCCAAACCCTCCTATAAATCCCCAAACATCCAGAAGGAAACCTAGATCAGGAGTTCCGCTGGCGCAAGCCTCTGTAGCCACCAAAGACCTCTCGGGAGCCCGTTCCGGCACTCTGCCAAAGGGGGAATCCATCACCGGTGGCCATCTTCATCATCCCGGTGCTCTCCATGACGAGGAGGGAGTAGTTCACCCTCGGGGCTGAGGGTATGTACCAGTAGCTATATGTTTGATCTCTCTCTCTCTCTCTCTCTCTCTCTCTCTCGTGTTCTTGATATGGCACGATCTTGATGTACCACGAGCTTTGCTGCTATAGTTGGATCTTATGATGTTTCTCCCCCTCTACTCTCTTGTAATGGATTGAGTTTTCCCTTTGAAGTTATCTTATCGGATTGAGTCTTTAAGGATTTGAGAACACTTGATGTATGTCTTGCATGTGCTTATCTATGGTGACAATGGGATATTCACGTGATCTACTTGATGTATGTTTTGGTGATCAACTTGCAGGTTCAGTGACCTTGTGAACTTATGCATAGGGGTTGGCACACGTTTTCGTCTTGACTCTCCGGTAGAAACTTTGGGGCACTCATTGAAGTTCTTTGTGTTGGTTGAATAGATGAATCTAAGATTGTGCGATGCATATCGTATAATCATACCCACGGATACTTGAAGTGACATTAGGGTTTCGGTTGATTTGTGTCTTAAGGTGTTATTTTACTATGAACTCTAGGGCTGTTTGTGACACTTATTGGAATAGCCCAATGGATTGATTGGAAAGAATAACTTTGAGCTGGTTTCGTACCCTACAATAATCTCTTCATTTGTTCTCCGCTATTAGTGACTTTAGAGTGACTCTTTGTTGCATGTTGACGGATTTTTATATGATCTAATTATGTTATCATTGTTGAGAGAACTTTCCCTAGTGAAAGTATGAACCCTAGGCCTTGTTTCGAAGCATGGTAATACCGTTTTTGCTCACTTTTGGTACTTGCTACCTTGCTATTTTTATATTTTCAGATTACAAAAACCTATATCTACCATCCATATTGCACTTGTATCACTATCTCTTCGCCGAACTAGTGCACCTATACAATTTACCATTGTATTGTGTGTGTTGGGGACACAAGAGACTCTTTGTTATTTGGTTGCAGGGTTGTTTGAGAGAGACCATCTTCATCCTACGCCTCCCACGGATTGATAAACCTTAGGTGATCCACTTGAGGGAAATTTGCTACTGTCCTACAAACCTCTACACTTGGAGGCCCAACAACGTCTACAAGAAGAAGGTTGCGTAGTAGACATCAAGCTCTTTTCTGGCGCCGTTGCCGGGGAGGTTAGTGCTTGAAGGTATATCCTTAGATCTTACAACTGAATCTTTTAGTTTCTTGTTTTATCACTAGTTTAGTTTATAAAACAAAACTACAAAAAAATGGAATTGAGGTTGCCTCATATGCTTCATCTCTTTAATATCTTTCGCGAAAATGATGGAAAGGAAAATTGTGCCCAAGTGTTAGAAGAAGAATGCATTAAAATGTTTGGCACTAAATTTTTGAATGATGATCATGATTGCAATGTTGTTAGTATGAATTCCTTGAATATCCATGATGCTAATGATATGCAAAGCCACAAGCTTGGGGATGCTATGTTTGATGAAGATGATATTTTAGTCCCCCAAGTTTTGATGAGCAAATTTCTTATGATGATAGCATGCCTCCTATTTATGATGATTATATTGATGAAAGTGGGTTTGGAAGAGTGTCAACTTTAGGTAGTATTGATCCCACTATTTTGGAGGGTGTTGAATCTTATGGTTATATTGATGAAAGTGGATTTGGAGAGGTCATGACTTTATTTAGTGACGAATCCACTATTTCGGAAGAGGTTCCAATTGATTATGATAACAAAGTTGCTATCTATGATGATTATTGCGATGACATCTATGTTATAAGAATAATGATAACCATGAAACTTGTCATCCTGATTTTAATTTTCAATTGGATTATACCTCACATGATTGTTATTTTGTTGAGTTTTCTCCCACTACTATTCATGAGAAGAAATTTGCTTATGTGGAGAGTAATACAATTTCTATGCTTGTGCATCATGAAAATAATGCTTTATGTGATAGTTATATTGTTGTATTCAGTCATGATGTGATACGTCTCCAATGTATCTATAATTTTTGATTCTTCCATGCTATTATATTACCTGTTTTGGATGTTTATGGGCTTTATTTTACACTTTTATATCATTTTTGGGACTAACCTACTAACCGGAGGCCCAGCCCGTATTGCTGTTTTTTTGCCTATTTCAGTAAATCGAAGAAAAGGAATATCAAATAGAGTCGAAACAGAATGAAACCTTCGGGAGCATGATTTTTGGAACAAACATGATCCAGAGGACTTGGAGTGCAAGTCAAGAAGCTCCCGAGGCGGCCACGAGGGTGGAGGGTGCCCCCCTATAGGGTGCACCCCCTGTCTCGTGGGCCCCTTCGGCGTCCACCGACGTACTTCTTCCTCCTATACATACCCATATACCCCGAAACTATCAGGGGAGCCATCAAAGAAATATTTCCGCCACCGTAACCTTCTGTATCCACGAGATCCCATCTTGGAGCCGTCGGTGTCACTCTGCCGGAGGGGGAATCCACCACGGAGGTCTTCTGCATCAACACCATAGCCCTTCCGATGAGTTGTGAGTAGTTTACCACAGACCTTTGGGTCCATAGTTATTAGCTAGATGGCTTCTTCTCTCTTTTTGGATCTCAATACCATGTTCTCCTTCCTCTTCTTGGAGATCTATTCGATGTAACTCTTTTTGCAGTGTGTTTGTCGAGATCCGATGAATTGTGGGTTTATGATCAAGTTTATCTATGAGAAGTATTTGAATCTCCTCTGAATTCTTTTATGTATGATTGAGTTATCTTTGCAAGTCTCTTCAAATTATCGTTTTGGTTTGGCCTACTAGATTAATCTTTCTTGCCATGGGAGAAGTGCTTAGCTTTGGGTTCAATCTTGCGGTGTCCTTTCCAGTGACAACAGGGGAAGCAAGGCACGTATTGTATTGTTGCCATCGAGGATAAAAAGATGGGGTTTATATCATATTGCATGAGTTTATCCCTCTACATCATGTCATCTTTCTTAAAGCGTTACTCTGTTCTTATGAACTTAATACTCTAGATGCATGTTGGATAGCAGTGATGTGTGGAGTAATAGTAGTAGATGTAGGCAGGAGTCGGTCTACTTGTCACGGACGTGATACCTATATACACGATCATACCTAGATAATCTCATAATCATTCGCTTTTCTATCAATTGCTCGACAGTAATTTGTTCGCCCACCGTAATACTTATGCTATCTTGAGAGAAACCTCTAGTGAAACCTATGGCCCTCGGGTCTATCTTTTATCATATATGCTTTCAATCTACTTTTATTTGCATCTTTACTTTTCCAATCTATATCATAACCAAAAATATATTTATCTTATCATATTATCTCTATCAGATCTCACTTTCGCAAGTGGCCGTGAAGGGATTGACAACCCCTTTATCGCGTTGGTTGCGAGTTCTTTCTTTGTTTGTTTAGGTGTGTGGGACTTGTGAGGGGCCTCCTACTGGATTGATACCTTGGTTCTCAAAAACTGAGGGAAATACTTACGCTACTGTGCTGCATCACACTTTCCTCTTCAAGGAAAACCAACGCAAACTCAAGACGTAGCAAGAAGGATTTCTGGCGCCGTTGCCAGGGAGCTCTTCGCTCAAGTCAAGACATACCAAGTACCCATCACAGACTCATCTCCCTCGCATTTACATTATTTGCCATTTGCCTCTCATTTCCCTCTCTCCCACTTCACCCTTGCTGTTTTATTCGCCCTCTCTTTCCCAATCTCCTCTCTTTTCCGCTTGCCTTCTTCTCCTCTCTTTTCCGCTCGCCCTCTTCTTACTCTCTCTTTCACTTGCCCTTTTTCTGTTTGCTTGTGTGTTGGATTACTTGTTTCCATGGCACAAGATAATACCAAATTGTGTGATTTCTCCAATACCAATAATAATGATTTCCTTAGTACTCCAATTGCTCCTCTTAATGATGTTGAGTCTTGTGAAATCAATGTTGCTTTGCTGAATCTTGTTATGAAAGATCAATTCTCCGACCTTCCTAGTGAAGATGGCGCTACCCATCTAAACAACTTTGTTGATTTATGTGAGATGCAAAAGAAAAAAGATATGGATAATGATATTGTTAAATTGAAGTTATTTCCGTTTTCACTTAGAGATTGTGCTAAAGTTTTGGTTTTCATCTTTGCCTAAAAATAGTATTGATTCTTGGAACAAGTGCAAAGATGCTTTTATCTCTAAGTATTTTCCTCCCGCTAAGATCATCACTCTTAGGAATGATATTATGAATTTTAAACAACTTGATCATGAGCATGTTGCCCAATCTTGGGAAAGCATGAAATTTATGATTCACAATTGCCCTACTCATGGTTTGAATTTATGGATGATCATACAAAATTTTTATGCCGGATTGAATTTTTCTTCTAGAAATCTTTTAGATTCGGCAATGGGAGGCACGTTTATGGAAATCACCTTGGGAGAAGCTACAAAACTCCTTGATAATATCATGGCTAATTATTCTCAATGGCACACCGAGCGATCTACTAGTAAAGAAGTGCATGCTATAGAAGAAATTAATGTTTTGAGTGGAAAGATGGATGATCTTATGAAATTGTTTGCTACTAAGAGTGCTCCTATTGATCCCAATGATATGCCTTTATCTACTTTGATTGAGAATAATAATGAATCTATGGATGTGAATTTTGTTGGTAGGAATAATTTTGGTAACAATGCTTATAGAGGAAACCTTAATTCTAGACCGTTCCCTAGTAATTCCTCTAATAATTATGGAAATTCCTACAATAATTCTTATGGTAATTTTAATAAGATGCCCTCTGATTTTGAAAGTAGTGTGAAAGAATTTATGATCTCTCAAAAGAATTTCAATGCCTTGCTTGAAGAAAAATTGCTTAAAGTTGATGATTTGGCTAGGAACATTGATAGACTTTCTCTTGAAGTTGATTCTTTGAAACTTAGATCTACTCCTCCTAAGCATGATATCAATGAGTCTCTCAAAGCTATGAGAAGTTCCATTGACGAGTGCAAAGAAAGAACCGCTAGATTGCGTGCTAAGAAAGATTGCTTTGTTAATGCATGTTCTTCTAGTTTCCATGAAAATAATGATGAAGATCTTAAAGTTATTGATGTGTCCCCTATTAGATCTTTGTTTTTCAATATGAATCTTAATAATGATGGGACTGGAGATGAGTCAACTTTAGTTAAATGGCGTCCCAATAATTCGGAGTTTTTAGATCTTGATGCTAAATTTGGTAAAAGTGGGATTGGAGAGGTCAAGACTTTAAATAGCATTGAACCCACTATATTGGATTTCAAGGAATTTAATTATGATAATTGTTCTTTAGAAAGTTGTATTTCCTTGTTGCAATCCGTTGTTAATTCTCCTCATGCTTATAGTCAAAATAAAACCTTTACCAAACATATTGTTGATGCCTTGATGCAATCTTTTGATGAAAAAATTAATTTGGAAGTTTCTATACCTAGAAAACTTAATGATGAGTGGGAACCTACTATAAAGATTAAAATTAAAGATTATGAGTGTTTTTCTTTATGTGATTTGGGTGCTAGTGTTTCCACGATTCCGAAAACTTTATGTGATATTGTAGGTTTCCATGATCTTGATGATTGCTCTTTAAATTTGCACCTTGCAGATTCCGTCATTAAAAAGCCAATGGGAAGGATCAACGATGTTTTCATTGTTGCAAATAGAAATTTGGTGCCCGTAGATTTTATCATTCTTGATATAGATTGCAATCTTTCTTGCCCTATTATTCTTGGTAGACCTTTCCTTAGAACGATTGGTGTGATTATTGATATGAAGGAAGGGAATATTAGATTCCAATTTCCACTAAGGAAAGGCATGGAGCACTTTCCAAGAAAGAAAATCAAATTACCTTATGAATCTATCATGCGAGCTACTTATGAATCAAGTGCCAAAGATGGCACTAGTTAGATCTATCCTTTCTTTTATGCCTAGCTTGGGGCGTTAAACAATAGCGCTAGTTGGTAGGCAACACAATTTTTATTTGTGTTCTTTGTTTTTGTTCCTATTTAGTAATAAATTTTGCATCTATTTTCTGTTTAGATGTGTGTTCATGTTTTATTTAGTGTTTGTGCCAAGTAGAACCTATAGGATAACCTATGGTATGAGTTGATTTGATTCTGCTGAAAAACAAAAACTTTGCGCTCACGAGAAACAATTCAATAAATCACAGAAACATGATTTTGCGTTGATTCTTTTTTCTGTAGATCAATAGACAAATTTCTTAGGACGTCCTATTTTGGTAGGATGTTTGGAGTTCCAGAAGTAACCGAAAGTTACAGATTGCTACAGACTATTCTGTTTTTGACAGATTCTGCCTTTCGTGTGTTGTTTGCTTATTTTGATGCATCTATGGCTAGTATGTAAGGGTATGAACCATAGAGAACTTGGAATACAATAGGTTTAACACCAATATAAATAAAGAATGAGTTTATTACAGTACCTTATGTGGTGGTTTTTCTTTCTTTCACTAACGGAGCTTATGAGATTTCCTGTTGAGTTTTGTGTTGTGAAGTTTTCAAGTTTTGGGTAAAGATTTGATGGACTATGGAATAAGGAGTGGCAAGAGCCTAAGCTTGAGGATGACCAAGGCACCCCAAGATAAGAATAGCCAAAAGCCTAAGCTTGGGGATGCCCCCGGAAGGCATCCCCTCTTTCGTCTTCGTTCATTGGTAACTTTACTTGGAGCTATATTTTTATTCGCTACATGATATTTGTTTTGCTTGGAGCGTCGTGTATTATATTAGTCTTTTATTTTTAGTTTACCACAACCATCCTTGCTGCACACACCTTTTGGGAGAAGCCTACTTGATTGGAATTTATTAGAATACTCTATGTGCTTCACTTATATCTTTTGAGCTAGATAACTTTTGCTCTAGTGCTTCACTTATATCTTTTAGAGCACGGCGGTGGCTTAATTTTGAAGAAATTGTTGATCTCTCATGCTTCACTTATATTAGTTTGAGAGTCTTTTATAACATCATGGTATTTGCTATGGTTATAAAATTGGTCCTAGAATGATGAGCATCCAAGTTGGGTATAATAAAAACTATCATAGAAAGTGAATTGGATGCTATGATCAATTTTATACTTGATAATTGTTTTGAGATATGGAGGTAATGATATTAGAGTCATGCTAGTTCGGTGATTATGAATTTAAAGAATGCTTGTGTTGAAGTTAGCAAGTCCCGTAGCATGCACGTATGGTTAAAGTTGTGTAACAAATTTGAAACATGAGGTGTTCTTAGATTGTGCATCCTTATGAGTGGCGGTCAGGGACGAGCGATGGTCTTTTCCTACCAATCTATCCCTCTAGGAGCATGCGCATAGTTCTTGGTTTTTGATGACTTGTAGATTTTTGCAATAAGTATGTGAGTTCTTTATGACTAATGTTGAGTCCATGGATTATACACACTCTTATCTTTCCATCATTGCTAGCCTCTTCGGTACCGTGCATTGCCCTTTCTCACCTTGAGAGTTGGTGCAAACTTCGCCGGTGCATCCAAACCCTGTGATACAATACGTTCTATCACACATAAACCTCCTTATATCTTCCTCAAAACAGCCACCATACCTACCTATTATGGCATTTCCATAGCCATTCCGAGATATATTACCATGCAACTTTCCACCATTCCGTTTATCATCATGACATACATTACTATTGTCATATTGCTGTTTTCATACATGTCACTCTTGATTCATTGCCCATCCCGGTACACCGCTGGAGGCATTCATATAGAGTCATATTTTGTTCTAGTTTTGAGTTGTAATTCATGAGTTGTAAACATATAAGTGCGATGATCATCATTATTAGAGCATTGTCCCTAAAGAAAAAAAGGAAAGGCCAAAAAGAAAAAAAGAAAGGCCAAAGAAAAAAAAGAAAGGCCAAAAAGAAAAAAAAGAAAGGCCAAAGAAAAAAAGAAAAAAAAGAAAAAGAAAAAAGGGGGGGGGGCAATGTTACTATCTTTTTCCACACTCGTGCTTCAAAGTAGCACCATGTTCTTCATATAGCGAGTCGCATATGTTGTCACTTTCATATACTAGTGGGAATTTTTCATTATAGAACTTGGCTTGTATATTCCTATGATGGGCTTCCTCAAATGCCCTAGGGTCTTCATGAGCAAGCAAGTTGGATGCACACCCACTAGTTTCTTTTGTTGAGCTTTCATACATTTATAGCTCTAGTGCATCCGTTGCATGGCAATCCCTACTCCTCATGTTGACATCAATTGATGGGCATCTCCATAGCCCGTTGATTATCCTCGTCAATGTGAGACTTTCTCCTTTTTGTCTTCTCCACACAATCCCCATCATTATATTCTATTCCACCCATAGTGCTATATCCATGGCTCACGCTCATGTATTGCAAGAAAGTTGAAAAAGTTTGAGATTATTTAAGTACGAAACAATTGCTTGGCTTGTCATCGGGGGTGTATAAGATGGGAGCATTTTTGTGTGACAAAAATGAAGCAAGCCTAACTATATGATTTTGTAGGGATAAACTTTCTTTAGCCATGTTATTTTGAGAAGACATGATTGCTTTGATTAGTATGCTTGAAGTATTATTATTTCTTATGTCAATATGAACTTTTATTTTGAATCATTTGGATCTGAACATTCATGCCACAATAAAGAGAAATACATTGAGAATTATGCTAGGTAGCATTCCACATCAAAAATGCTGTTTTTATCATTTACCTACTCGAGGACGAGCAGGAATTAAGCTTGGGGATGCTTGATACGTCTCCAACGTATCTATAATTTTTTATTGTTCCATGCTATTATATTAATTGTTTTGGATGTTTATGGGCTTTATTTTACACTTTTATATCATTTTTGGGACTAACCTACTAACCGGAGGCCCAGCCCGCATTGCTGTTTTTTTGCCTATTTCAGTAAATCGAAGAAGAGGAATATCAAACGGAGTCCAAACGGAATGAAACCTTTGGGAGCATGATTTTTGGAACAAACGTGATCCAGAAGACTTGGAGAGCAAGTCAAGAAGCTCCCGAGGCGGCCACGAGGGTGGAGGGCGCCCCCCCAATAGGGCGCGTCCCCTGTCTCGTGGGCCCCTCGGGCGTCCACTGACGTACTTCTTCCTCCTATATATATCCATATACCCCGAAACTATCAGGGGAGCCACCGAAGAAATATTTCCGCCACCGTAACCTTCTGTATCCGCGAGATCACATCTTGGAGCCGTCGCCGGCACTCTGCCGGAGGGGGAATCCACCATGGAGGGCTTCTACATCAACACCATAGCCCTTCCGATGAGTTGTGAGTAGTTTACCACAGACCTTCAGGTCCATAGTTATTAGCTAGATGGCTTCTTCTCTCTTTTTGGATCTCAATACCATGTTCTCCTTCCTCTTCTTGGAGATCTATTCGATGTAACTCTTTTTGTGGTGTGTTTGTCGAGATCCGATGAATTGTGGGTTTATGATCAAGTTTATCTATGAGAAGTAATTTGAATCTCCTCTGAATTCTTTTATGTATGATAGAGTTATCTTTGCAAGTCTCTTCGAATTATCGGTTTGGTTTGGCCTACTAGATTGATCTTTCTTGCCATAGTTGAAGTGCTTAGCTCTGGGTTCAACCTTGCGGTGTCCTTTCCCAGTGACAGCAGGGGCAGCAAGGCACGTATTGTATTGTTGCCATCGAGGATAAAAAGATGGGGTTTATATCATATTGCATGAGTTTATCCCTCTACATCATGTCATCTTTCTTAAAGCGTTACTCTGTTCTTATGAACTTAATACTCTAGATGCACGCTGGATAGCGGTCGATGAGTGGAGTAATAGTAGTAGATGCAGGCAGGAGTCGGTCTACTTGTCACGGACGTGATGCCTATATACATGATCATACCTAGATAATCTCATAATTATTCGCTTTTCTATCAATTGCTCGACAGTAATTTGTTCACCCACCGTAATACTTATGCTATCTTGAGAGAAGCCTCTAGTGAAACCTATGGCCCCCGGGTCTATCTTTTATCATACACGCTTTCAATCTACTTTTATTTGCATCTTTACTTTTCCAACCTATATCATAAAATACCAAAAATATATTTATGTTATCATATTATCTCTATCAGATCTCACTTTCGCAAGTGGCCGTGAAGGGATTGACAACCCCTTTATTGCGTTGGTTGCGAGTTCTTTGTTTGTTTGTGTAGGTGCGTGGGACTTGTGAGGAGCCTCCTACTGGATTGATACCTTGGTTCTCAAAAACTAAGGGAAATACTTACGCTACTGTGCTGCATCACCCTTTCCTTTTCAAGGAAAACCAACGCAAGCTCAAGACGTAGCATGATGCTACTGAAAATTATTATGAGGGAGGAATATATGCTTGTAGGAGTTGCAATGATATCAAGTTTCCTCTCTATGTGTTGAAAATTTTGAAGCTATGCTTGTTTTGCTTTCTTATGCTAGTTGATTCTTGTTCCCATAAGTTGTTTGCTCACAAAATCCCTATGCATAGGAAATGTGTTAGGCTTAAATGTGATAGTCATATGCTTCATGATGCTCCCATTATGTTTCAATTCTTATCTTTCATGTGAGCATCATTGAAATCATCATGCCTAGCTAAAAAGGCATTAAAGAAAAAGGCTTGTTAGGAGACAACCCAATATTTACCCCTAATGTTTTTATGCGTTCACATGATTATTCTACTGTAGTAATCATGTTTTATAGCTTTTGTTTCAATGAAGTGCCAATTAATACCTTTGAGATGGCTTATGGTAATAGTTGATTTGATCTTGCTGGAAAAAACAGAAACTTTTGTGCTCACGAAAACAATTTTCGTAATTCACATAAGAGTTTTTTTAAGTTGATTCTTTTTGAAGAAGATTTATAAAAAATTGCTTAGAACTTCCTAATTTCTTGGGATTTTTGGAGTTACAAAAGTATTCAAGAGTTACAGATTACTACAGACTATTCTGCTTTTGACAGATTCTGTTTTCTATGTGTTGTTTGCTTATTTTGATGAATCTATGAGTAGTATCGGTGGGTATGAACCATAGAGAAGTTGGAATACAGTAGATATCACACAAATTTAAGTAAAGAATGAGTTCACAACAGTACCAAAAGTGGTGATTTATTTTCTTATACTAACGAAGCTTATGAGATTTTGTGTTGTGAAGTTTTCAAGTTTTGGGTGAAGTTTCGATGGACTACGAAATAAGGAGTGGCAAGAGCCTAAGCTTGGGGATGCCCCGGATGGCATACCCTCTTTCGTTTTCGTTCATCGGTAACCTTACTTGGAGCTATATTTTTATTCACCGCATGATATGTGTTTTGCTTGGAGCGTCATTTTATTTTATTTTGTTTTTCCTGCTGTTTGAATAATATCCCAAGATCTGAAATTCTTAAATGTTAGAGAGTCTTCACATAGTTGCATAATTATTCGACTACTTATTGATCTTCACTTATATCTTTTGGAGTAGTTTGTCGTTTGCTCTAGTGCTTCACTTATATCTTTTTAGAGCACAACGACGGTTTTATTTTGAAGAAATAGATGAACTCTCATGCTTCACTTATATTATATTGAGAGTCTTAAACAACATGGTAATTTGCTTAGGTTATGAATTTAGTCCTAATATGATGGGCACCCAAGAAGGATATAATAAAAACTTTCATATAAAGTGCATTGAATACCGAGAGAAGTTTGATTCCTTACGATTGTTTTGAGATATGAGGATGGTGATATTAGAGTCATGCTAGTGAGTAATTGTGGATTGTAGAAATACTTGTGTTGAAGTTTGTGATTCCCGTAGCATGCACGTATGATGAACCGTTATGTGATGAAGTCGGTGTCGTGGTGGGCGCACGACAGATGCCAAGGGATGGCTAAAGAGAGGAGGAGGCTCGAGGGCACTGGTGGGCTCCAGAGGCGAGGTTGGCATGCGCGGGCGCGGGACGCTAGACATACCCAGGTTCGGGGCTCCCCGGAGAGATAATACCCCTAGTCCTGCCGAGTTTAGTTGGATGATCGATAGTATAATGTTGCTCCTGGAGCTGTATGGAGGAGGAAGGAAGCTGGCCAAGGCTTGGGCTGCTCCTTCTCTCCGGTGCTGCCGTTGGGTGGCTAGTCCTATGCTTACTGGTGTTTCTCTTATGTCTCATACATGCCTCCCCTTGTAGTCGTGGGCTCCTGGGGGTTTTATAGATCAACCCACCCAGGGTTACAATGGTAATACGCCGAGTCAGTGGGTTCGTATTATCGGTGTCCGGGATACCGGGCTGGGTCCCGCTGGAGGGCTTGTGGTTCGCCGGGTTCCCCTATGTGCGGGCCCCGCGTGCCTAGGGGAACTGTGCGCTGTCTTGTTGATCGTCAGGGCGTGGCCGAGTCGAGTCGTGTACAGTGCTCTCCGTCAGGCTGCCGCTTGCTGTCGTCAGCGGCGAGGGCAGGAGCACTGTTGCCACGCCAGCCCCGGTCAGCGGGTAGGTAAGGGGCACTATTGCCACGCTTCGGCTGACCATAGGCATGGGCGGAAGCACTGTAGTCTTGGACATCGGTGATTGAAGTCTCGTCCCATCGTACAACCTGGATGGGACGGGAGCTGACTCGTGGTTGGGTTGCCATGCATGCCACGGGTGGGGTCGGCTTGTTGGGGAAGCTGTCGGTGTCAAAACCGGCGGATCTCGGGTAGGGGGTCCCAAGCAGTGTGTCTTAGGATCAATGGTAACAGGAAACAAGGCACACGATGTTTTACCCAGGTTCGGGCCCTCTTGACGGAGGTAAAACCCTACGTCCTGCTTGATTGATATTGATATTGTGGATGTTTACAAGAGTGGATCTACCACAAGATCAAGGAGGCTAAACCCTAGAAGCTAGCCTATGGTATGATTGTAATGGTTGTTGTTGTATATCCGTCGACTAGCCTGGCCCTGGTTTATATAATGCACCAGAGGCCTAGGATAACAAGAGTCCTAGCCGAATACGCCGGTGGGGAAGAGTCCTTGTCTTGATTGGCAAGTCTTGTGGAATCTTCCTTGTATGCGGCAACTGTCCGGACTGGCCCATGAGTATACGGCCATGGGGGTCCTCGGCCCAATCCAACTGATCGGGAGACGACGTGGTGAGTACCCCCTAGTCCAGGACACCGTCAGTAGCCCCCTGAACCGGTCTTCAAGTTAGGGACGCTCCTCGATTCTTCCGAACGGTTCTTCATCTTCGGTTGTCGGTCTTGAAAACTGGTTCAACAAATCTTCTCATCTTCTATCTTGAGGATCGCCGAAATGCATTCGACGAGTTTACGCGTTGGGTATCCGAGGAGCCCCTTTAAGTTTACGGCCTTTATCAATGCCTTGTTATTTTTATGCCATGCCTCGGGTTTGAAGTTGGTCCCGGGTGGCAACGTCCTCTTGTGTCCGAGCTCCAACGCCGGACTACATTCGAGGTATCTTTTGCAGCCGAGCACCAATGTCGGACTGCTTCCCAGCTCTAACGCCGGACTATGTATCCGAGCTCCAACGACGGACTGTATCCGAGCTCCAACGCCGGACTATGTATCCGAGCTCCAACGCCGGACTTTATCCGAGGTGTCATAAATCACCTTGGTTCAAAGAAGTTTGAAGGAGTTTAACCGAGCTTAATGCCGGAAATGCCTTCTAAGGAGCCAGCCACCTGCATCCGAGCTATATGTCGAACTGCTTCCAAGGTGGTTAAGCACTTCGGTCATGGGCTGATTTTTGGTCAATGTTTTTTATTGATGTAATTTATTCTCTGACGAGATATATAGCCAGTAGCCCTCAAGGTATGTATCGGTCTAAAACCCGAGATGCACCTGAAGGATGACATAAGACCGCTGATCCCCGTAGCCGCTGAGACTCAGGTTGATTTGCAAAATCGGTCTGAGGATCAAGTCCTAGCTCGGCAAAATACTTCGGGACACAAAAAGCGGCGTGCTCAGTCCTCGAGACTCAGGTTGGGTGCGGCCGGCCAACCTGAGGATCAAAATCTCCTCGGAAACTGTATTGCACTTAAGATTTTCTGCATAGAACAAGCAATGCAGTAGCCCCCGAGACACTGGTCGGGTGGCAACACCAGATCAGGGGATCAATGTGCCCCTTTAATATTTGTAAATAATAAGCCCGAAGCCCAGTAGCCCCCGAGCCTTAATGCGGGCACGGGTGGCCGAATTAAGGATCAATATCCATAGTAAAATCACAAATTATGTGTAATGACTCTATGTATCCAAGTACTTTACGTCATTAAATGCTCGGATCTGCATTGTACAAAACTTTGTTGACCGACCATCGGCTTCCACCTCGTCCTACTTTATAAAGCCTTTATGAGGGCAAAGATTTACAACAAACAAGGCAATCTGGCCATACGGTTTTATAAACAAAGGTACGCGGAGAGACATGTTATATTACTGTTTAACAGAAGAAATGTCTTCCAAAGAAAATAGTCCCGCTATCGGTTCCTTTCTTTGGGTTGTCATGCTAAGCATGATCATGAAACCTCAGCTCCAATGTAAGAGCAAAATATTGAGGATTTAGTTTGGGAGGCCAGTTAATAGCCCTCGGTAGTGTTCGGCGACAGTCGAGGTCAAGCCGTAAACACTTCGGCCATTGTTATGAATGGCCCGTCGTTTAACGCCGTCATCGGATCGCCGACCAGTTTACGCTTATTGTGACAGTCAGTTTTCGGCTTTCTCCACTGAGGTGCTTAACCATGTAAGCTGGAAGCACAATCGCAATGGTTCTCCCTTTGCACACCTAGCCGAACAAAGCGGAACATAGGAGGCAAGCGCAGGAGCCGGGTAACCCAACTATTGACCGAAGACACAATTCGAAACCGATGCATATATAGCAATATCCAAGAATGTTTTTGCCGAATCTCTAAAGGTGTCCGGCGTTGCACTGCGAGACTTGTGCTGAAAACACACAAATAGTTTAAAAGTGCCATGGGCTCGAAAAGCCAAAAAACTTATTCAAAAGGCTAATGTCCGAACTAGATCAAGTGTTCGGTGCCAATCCGAAAATTGGACTTTAGAAAAAAAAGGTGCTTCTGTCGTGCTTTAATATGACACATCCTATCTCAAAACTTCAAGCGGGTCAGCCTACGACTTCAACCTCCTATCCCGAAGGCGGAGTACTTCTTACTAGGACAGTTTAGCAAACTAAACTCTAGCGGCTTTTAGAGAGAAATTAGGCTCCCCGGCTAGTGACCGCACACTTGTGTCGAAAAAAGGAGTGATAAATAATAATAAAAACTTTGCAACGACTAAGAAGAAAAACACTTATCATAAAATGGCTCATATAAATTTAAGAGCCCCCAAGCGACTTGGGTAAAAGAATGATTGCATGTACGAAGTACTTATATCATATCTATGTTCAACCGAACTTTAAACGCGTCTTAACCGACCGTCGGCTTCTCCCTCTTCGGTCAAGGACCGAAAAGTGTTATGTACTCCATCTGTCGAGAATATCGACGGTGTTTCCAATAACCAGGCAATCAGGCCATAAGACTGTAACAGACCAAGCGCGCTCAGGGAACTTATGCTATATTACTGCGAAGAGTAAGAAGCATCTTCGAAGAAAATAGTACCCCCACCGATACCTTTCTTCGGTGCTCATTGTTATTATGAGACTTGTGCAATAGATTTTTTTGTACTCATGAGTTTCGTTGTGTGCCGACCATGATTGAAAACAATAAGAGCGCTAGCTTTCGGCTTCACCCAGTCTGAGGTCCGGCTCGGTTGACCCGATCGTGACAATCACAGAGGTGCTCCCTTTACTCCCTAGCCGAACAATCGGGAACGTAGGGGTAAGCACAAGATCCAGGCAACCCAGCTTGCAAATCGCTTAAGTCAATATGGTGCATATTGTGGCGTAATACACGAACAAGGAACGAAGCCGTACAAGTATAATCATATGCAAGAGGAAAAAGCTTCATGAAGGAAGCCCCCAAGTAAACGAGGTATTTGTTGACTATAAAATGTAAGGTGACATGTAGAATGCCTTCTAGCCGGATTGTAGATCGTTTGTCGTAGCGGACCTTTTTGCTTCAACCTCTGGAACCAATAGTCCGGAGTGTGTCCGAATACCCTCGCGGTTATAAAAACCGGGGCATGCGTGGAGACCAGGCGTAGGGGTCATTAGTGCTTTATCAGACAAGTGCCCAGCTAGTTATGTTATATTACATGGTTAGTAAGAAACATCTTCCAGGGAGAATAGTTCCGTTAGGGGTTCCTTTCCCTGGGAGGCATGCCCTAAAGTGCATGTCCGGACTGCGAAAAGAGCAGAAAAACATCTGGGGGCAGGTAAATAAATAGGTAAGAAATCATCTTTTAGTTCACCGACCGAGTATTCCCTTAAGAACGCTAGCTTTCGGCTTCACCCAGTCTGAGGTACACATCCGGCTGACCCGGCAGTAACAATCGCAGAGGTGCTCCCTTTACCACCTAGCCGAACAATCGGGAACGTAGGGGTAAGCACAGGAGCCATGCAACCCAGCTTGGCCAAAACTTAAGTCATATCGATGCATATAATGGTGAATAAAAGGTACATGCGGAAGTGTGACACATGTGTTGGGCATAAAGCCCGTATTAATAAGCTTCTATTAAAGAAGCCCCCAGGTATAATGAGCGCAGGTAGCGCGTCAAACGTGTGCGAACAAAGTTTCGACAAGGAAAATTTTTACAAGCAACTTTTTTCCAAAAAAGTATAATGCTTGGTCGAACCGAACACAAGTTAGAAATTTAAAACTTTGAGCATGAAGGAAACTTAGCTGGTTAATGTGTTCGGTATTGACGATGCGGTCCGAGCTTGATGCAGGACAAGGTTCTATCCCCCAAGCCGGTCCTGAGGTGGCGGAGCAAAGAGCTCGGCACTGTGAAGTGGTGACATAGCACGGTCAATGCAGGACAGCAGAGTGATGCCGAAGTCCCTAGCATGGAGTAATGAAGTGTTGACGAAGCCCCCCGTCCAGCCGAGGTGACGTCAAAGGATATAGTCCGGCTGGATCGTTTTCCTATGCACAAAAAATAGTGCAAACCAGAGATAATAAAAAAAATGTTGCATAATAAATAATTTATGCAAAGTGAGTAATAAAAGAAATATGGCCTGGCGCCGAAGCCGCTGCAGGGCGGCGGCGTGATGCGGTAAAGGCATGGCAAGGCCTGAATTCGCAGGTCGGTTCGAGTTCCGGATGCGGCGTTCGCCGGACTATGTATGGAAACTGACTGAACCATCATGCGACCGTCGATAATGCGGCCACCACTTGATAGACCTGTGTACATATGATGGACAAACCAGAGTAATAATTCCTTGGGAAAAATGAGCCCAAACAAGTAAAAAATACTAGGATTAATAGCACCTGGTTTATTTGTTGTAGTAATCTGAAGGAAGGTCATTGCCAGAATTGGGACTCGATCCGCACACCCATTGCCTGATGGGCGATAAAACGATGGCATGGTAATGCTGGCAAAGGTTGGCTTGCCGAGGCAAAGCCCTCGGCCCAGCTAACGTGACGGAGCTGGTCGGCTAGTGACGCCGAAGTGTCCGGAGTAGGTTGATGAAGAGATGATGAAGCCCCCGGTCCAGCTAACGTGATGAGGCCTTGGTGTCAGCCGATGAGTCGAAGTAGGTCGGCGTGATGGACACCAGCTTGAAGAAGCAATAGTGCGGCCCTGCCGATGCAGGTCGTGACGTGGTCGATGCCGGCTTGATGAAGCAACCATGCGGCGATGCCGGTATGCCCGCTCCGTGTAATCCGTGGGGCGGAGATGTTGGTGATGATTTATCCTTCACGATGCCGGACTCTTGTTCGGCTTGCCAAGATGATGATCCGAAGAAGTTGAGCTTGGCTCAACAAAGTGACGACGTGTCTAGCGCAGGTCGGCAGCCGTGGAGCAATATTGCCGGACTGGTTTGACACCAGCATGATGTTGAAGATCATGTTCAAAAGATCTTAAATTTAGTGGGATGTGTTCGGGAACACAATACCCCATACAAAACTTCCTTCAAAAAGGATGTCCAAAATCCCGTTCATAAAAAAGACGAACTCGGGTCGGATTCGTTTTCGCGCAGAAAACAGATCCAAAAAGTGATGCACTAATCGGAAGGTTCCCGGAGTTTGGACGATCGGATCGAGCTGAAATTTTGAGGGGTGGTAGATATAGGAATTCCGCAGCCGATCAACGGTTGGATCTTCCAAAGGAAGTCCGAGCTAGAAGCTGGACACCACGCCCTAAACTCGTCCGGATTCTCGTCCAGATTCAATGCGGCTCCGGTATATCGGAGATTGCCAGAGATTCCTCCATCGGAACTCGACGAAATTTTCCAGGGTTGTTGTAGACTCAATTCCGCACAATTCCGCTGAAGCAATCGTCAAAGCGACGCTCGAGGAGGCGGTGACGGCGGATGCAAGTTTGCTGTCCAGAAAAACAGCACGGTTGCCCGAGGGCAATGTTGACGTTGAGCCCCCGGGCTCCCTGGATAATTCCTCCATGATCTTGATAGAGATCGGAGTTGATGTTGATGAAGGCCCTCATCCGAACATGACGATCGGAGGTAGGACGCAGTCCTTGGTCAAACCAAGGTGACCAGTCAAGCTGGTGACGAAGAAGCCGACATCGCAGTTGACCTGCAGTCGAGCCATTGATCCTTTCGCCGATCACACAGCAGAACTCTCAATGAAAGCACCAATGTCGGTGTCAAAACCGGCGGATCTCGGGTAGGGGGTCCCAAGCAGTGTGTCTTAGGATCAATTGTAACAGGAAACAAGGCACACGATGTTTTACCCAGGTTCGGGCCCTCTTGACGGAGGTAAAACCCTACGTCCTGCTTGATTGATATTGATATTGTGGATGTTTACAAGAGTGGATCTACCACGAGATCAAGGAGGCTAAACCCTAGAAGCTAGCATATGGTATGATTGTAATGGTTGTTGTTGTATATCTGTCGACTAGCCTGGCCCTGGTTTATATAATGCACCAGAGGCCTAGGATAACAAGAGTCCTAGCCGAATACGCCAGTGGGGAGGAGTCCTTGTCTTGATCGCCAAGTCTTGTGGAATCGTCCTTGTATGCGGCAACTGTCTGGACTGGCCCATGAGTATACGGCCATGGGGGTCCTCGGCCCAATCCAACTGATCGGGAGACGATGTGGTGAGTACCCCCTAGTCCAGGACACCGTCAGAAGCCTTGGTCGCGCCAGGTTGGGTTGTCTTGCGCCAGTTGCTGTGGCCGGGTCGACGTACCTTGCCGAGTCGAAGAGTCTGGCCGGGTTGCGGGCCTCGCCGGGTCGAGCGACCCGGCTAGGCGCATGCCGGTTTGTGGGGCGATGCGGGCCCCACCGTTTTTGAAAAGGATCCGGGTTCCGTTGCCTGCCCGGGGTTCATCCCCCACGACAGTAGTCCCCGAAGCTGTGAAGGTCCGCCGTCTTCGGATGAGTGGGCCTTCACAGTTTCCCCCTTGAGCAACTCGGATTCTGCGAGCGCCGGGTACGGCAACACCCACTATGTGCCAGTTTTCTCAGAAACCAGATCGCGGTATCCCGGCCGTGGCGGGAACCGAGGAGTCCGTCAAATCTTGAGGCAATCCCTCGGGCTTCGCATAGGCGCCATGTGGTGCCCGGAAGTCGGAGGGGCCTGACAGGCCACGCGCGTGACAGGACCGGGCGACGGGCCGGGGCCCGCCACCACATGCCCGTGGGTCCACGCACGCGGATTTATTGCGGCGTCCGGTGGTCGTTTGCTCTTCCCCGGGCAGTTACTGCGCGTGTACGTGCGCACTTATTGCGGGGTAGTGGAACGGGTGCGTGCAAACAATCCCACTTCCCCATGTCTGAACCAAGGGTTATAAATTGAGGGGGGCAAGGGGGCGGCGGGCATCATTCTCGCTCGCCCCCTCCTGTCCCCTGCTCCTGCTCTGCTCTTTGCCACCGATGCACATCTGTGCCTGCCGCTCCAAGCAGAGCTTCCTCCGTCGTCCATCTTCTTTCTCCTTCCTCTGTCCATGGCGCTGCCATCGGGCTCCTGGATGGGCTCCAACGTCACCATCGAGGACATCACTCTGCTTCGAGCTTCAAGGCGCCTGCTGCGGGAGACGGACGTCAGCGTCCGCCTACCACACGGTGAGCAGAGGCCCTAGCCCGAGGAGCAGGAGCGCATTGTCTTCCTCACGCATTTCGAGCGCGGTTTTGGGCTGTCGGCAAGCACCTTCTTCCGCGTGTTCTTGGAGTTCTTCGGGCTCCAGCCGCACCATCTTGGCGCCGGCGCCGTCGTCCAGCTCTCCGGCTTCGTGACCCTGTGTGAGGGGTACCTGGGGGTCGAGCCCACTATCGACCTCTGGGCGCGCTTCTTCTCCTTGAAGCAGCAGGGCCGATCGGCCGGGGAGTTCGCCGACTGCGGCGCCGCCATCATCTCGAAGCGGTCGGGGACTGATTTTCTCAAGATCCCGCAGGAGGATTCTGCCAAGAAGTGGCAGAACTACTTCTTCTACGTCCGCAACCATGGTGCGGACCATATCAATCTTCCTCCCTTCGCCATTGCACCGCCGCAGGCGAAGATGAACTGGGGCTACTCGCTCCGGCGCCCGTCGCAGGAGATCGTCAATCTCTGCGAGAGGGTGACGGTGATGAGGACACAGGAGGGGCTCACCGGCACCGACCTCCTTGCCGCATTCATCACACGCCGGGTCCTTCTGCTTCAGAGGCGCTCCTGCCTCATCAGCAAAATGATCGGCCTTCAGGACCCCAACCGTATGGGGTCGATGTGGCTCTCTGCGGAGTAGGTCGCGCATGGCGTGAACGACATCTCCAAGGCCAACCTTGGAGAGGTCTGGCGGTTCGGCAAGGCACCGTACAGCCAGTCGAACCCGGCACCATAGGTGAGTGTCTGGTCTTCTTACTTTGCTGTTGTGCATCTTCTCATTCGTCCTGACGCAATGCGGGAGATACTTCTGAACGCAATTCGACATCCTTATGCCCGGGCTCCATTGCAGGTGGCGCCGGTGGCACTAGAGGAGCCCGCGGTCCAAGGCGGCGAGGAGGTGGCCGAGTCCGACGCCGACGCCGGGCGTCATGCGGGTAAGTCCTGAATCTTTCTTTCTCCATTTGTCTTGAATTGTTGATCGTGTCGCGGTGCGGGCGACACTGACGCCGATTGTTGGTGCAGAGGTGTTGGGCGGGGGAGGCGGCAACGCGGGCGGAGCCGGGTCCTCGGATGGGGCGCCGCAGAGCCGCCCGCATGGGAAAGACAGCGTCACGTCGTGACCCCGGCCCCCTAAGCGCACAACGGACCCGACCGAGCCTGGGAGGCTAGCCAAGAGGAGGCGCGGCGGGAGGCCGACCCCGGTCCCGGTCTTGATGGGCTAAGCTTTATCTTTTGCGTGCGTCCGGATCGCTGAGCCGGACTTGTCTTCTTTCTTGGCTCATTCTGCCTTCTTCTTCAAGTCGCCAATCACGCTAGCGAGGGCGGTGGCAGAATCTGCAGCCGCCGAAGGGGCCGCGTTCCGCAGGAGCCGGTCCGACCTCACCGATCAGGCCGAGGTGGAGGGACGGGCTGACTCGGACCTCGGCCTAGACCCGAACGACACCGAAGCCTTGGCTTGGCGGGACAGGAACCGGGCCGAGGCAGAGCTGGAGGCGGCGTTGGTCCAGGCCTGGACCGACGCGACAGCGGTGTGGGCGCGAGCCGGCGCGGAGCCGGCCTGGCGAGAGATGCCGGAGGGCACGGTGGTGGCAGCGACAGTTTTTGAGCCGTCGTCAGTGAGGGAGTGCGGCCGTGGGGGCCGGGCTGAGGTGGTGATCCTCGACCAGGAGGTCGTGGAGGTGGAGGGTGATACCCCGCCGTGGGCCGACGTGGTCGTGCACGCGGGGGCTGATGGTGGTGGAGGCGGCGTCGTCTTGGAAGAGGCGCCGCGGGCGGTGGTGCCTGAAGCGCCGCTGGTGTTGGAGGCGACACCGCAGACTGCGGTGCTGGAGGCCACCCCGGCAGCTGAGCCGGTGGTGGCGCAGCAGGATGTCCCGGCATCCGGGTCCGCGTTGGAGGAGGTGCTGGCCACGTTGTGAGCGGCCAGCAGGGAGCACGCCTTGGTGCCCCGGCAGGGTGGACGCCGAGCTGCCGTGCCACAGCCGGTGCAGAGCGGGGGCGCTGCTGTCTTCGGCCCTCAGACCTAGGAGGAGGCGGCGCTGGACGCCGTTAGCCGCCATCTGCGCGGGCAGATGGACTGGCTCGAGGCCTTTGCCTAGGCTGAGGTGGAGCGGACACGCGACCTGGAGCGCGCCATTCTTGTAAGCCTTCTTTGTTTTGCTTGTAATTTCTTCTTTGTGGGGGCACGCCAGCGCACCCACTGGGTGTAGCCCTCGTGATTCGGGCCAAATGTGTAATAGTTGGGCCAAATGTTAAGAGCGTTGGCCTTGCTCTGACTTCTGTCTTTTTCAGCATCTTGACGCCTTCTGGGTTGCCGCTTTCAACCGTCTACTAGGCAAGCATCGGGAGCTCAAGGAGCAACTTGCTGCCAAGGAGGAGGAGCTTCGCGTCGCCGTAGGTACCCCTCGTGCTCTTTTCTAGTGGGGGCGCGCTAGCGCACCCATTGGGTGTAGCCCTCAAGATTCGGGCCAACTATGTAATAGTTGGGCCAAATCTTAAGTCTTGTCATTTTTCTTCTGCTGAATCCTTCTTCTTTGCAGCCGAGGTGCAGTCTTGGCAGACTCGTCTGCTCCGGGCCGGTCATCATTATGACCGGCTCATTGCCGACACCGGCCGTCTTGGCATCGAGGCGGCGTAGGCGAGGGCGGAGGCGGCCGCGGACCGACGGTCTCTTGATGAGGCCAACCGGCTATATGAGCAGCTGGCGGGTCACAAGAACCGCCTCAAGACCGAGGTGGAGCTCCTTAAGGCAGAGGCTGCGAAGGTGGTGGAGACGCAGCAGGCCCTGGTCGAGGCGGACCAGCAGCGCGGCCAGCTGGCCGACGACAAGGGCCGGCTCCAGGCCGAGGTGGATCGCCTGCGTGAGCAGGCCACCGCGACTGAGGGGGCTCACCAGGACGAGGCCCATCATCGTGAGGTGGCCGAGAAGGCGGCCGAAGACAAGGATGCCGAGCTGAAGGCCGCCCTTGCCAAGGCGGCCGATCTGAAGAAGGCGCTCGGGGAGCACGACCGTGCCATCACACGGGAGCGGCGCGGTATGTTGCTTGAGGCGCAACACCTGGAAGAGTCCTTCTCCAATAAGTGCTTTTTTCTTGTGGATTGCCGGGTTGGGACCCGGCCTTTCTTCCTTGATGTTCTTCTTTTAACTTGCTTCTTCCTTTGCGACAGGGTCCTTCCCAGAGATGCAACGGCTGGCAGAGGAAGCCGTCCGCTATCAGCGCGACCCGACCGGCGTTGTCGGGCCTGGGACGGATCCGCGGGCAGCCTGGACCTTCGCGGAGATCATTGAGTCACTGAGGCCCGCCTGCGGGTCTTGGGAACGCAGATGGAGCGGCTGTCCCGGGCCAGCACTGCGATGACGGAGGCCTTGTGGCCGGATTCCGTCCATCCACGCAGCTTCTCATGCCTGGCGCGTTTATTGGATATGGGTCCGGACCGTCTTGGCGAGTGGCGCGTTTCCGCCGCTCGTGCCGGTGCTGAGATGGCGCTCCGGTTTGCACTGTCTTGGCACCCAGATCTTCAGCTGGACGCGCTGATGGGCAAGCGCGCCGGCTCGGAGCAGCTGCTGCAGGAGCAAGCCGGCCGGATCGCCTCCTGGGCCAGCTACATCGCCGAGTTTGCCTTCCATGATGATTTCCATCCGGAGCGGACGGAAGACGACAGGGCCGTGGATGGCGACGACTATAGCTTGCTTCTTCGTGACCCAGAGGGGAGCTCAGAGGATACGGGCGTCTATGGCGACGCGGACGCCAAGGAGGACACTGGTGCCTCGCTGGACCCGAAGGCCGGCAGGGGGGAGCCGTCGACGTCGCGACGTGGCGCTGGGGATGCCTGAGACACTTTGTGTAAACACTGTTAAGTAGCAGGTCCACCCACCCACTGGGGTTTTTAGGGTGTAATGAACTCGGGCCGTGGGCCTTTGCTTAAATATTTGTGTGTGAACGTCGTGAGTGCTTTTTTGCTCTTTGCCTTCCGCTTTTTTGAACCGATTTCATACACTTTTCCTCTCTCAAACCTCCGCCCCCCCTGTGAGTCAGACGGCCGAGGCTCCGGTCCGTGACAAGGAGTTCGATTCTTCAAGAGGCGCGCGCAGGATTTGGTTCCTTAGAAGCGTTGAGCGCGAGCTAAACACCCACTGGGCCGGCTGGCGGCAATCCGGCGAGGCCGGTTGGTGAGCAGCCGGTCGTGCGGCTAACTCAATTGATGAGCAGCGGGCCGGGTTGATCGACCCGGCAACCTTTGACTTAGTGTATGAAGCGTAAAGGAGCTTTGGCCCGTTGTGCTTGCCCGCCGACAACCAAAGCTGGATCTACAGTTTTAGGGCGAAGTGGGGGACCGTGGCATCCCAACTTTATCAGGAATCACCAAGTAAGGCAGCGGGGTGGCGATCGAGCCGGCCTGCCCCCGAGCCCCCGGGTCGAGCAAGTCGAGCCGGTGGCCGGGTTCAATGGTGAAGTGATACAGAAAAATAGGGACGCAATAAATTGGTTGACAAAAGGCAGCCCCCGAGTCTCGTTCAGGGACCCTGTAGTTTCAGACGTTTACAGAAGGCGACGATACATACACTCGTGCGGCTAACTGGAAAACGGGTGGAGGAGTTCCACGTTCCACGGCTGGGTCGTTTCTTCGCCGGCGGTGTCCTTCTTGCACTTCTTTGAATTGCGTGCATCGATGAGGTAGTAGGCGTTGCGATCGCGCAAGGCCCTGCTCACAATGAATGAGCCCTCCCATGGAGAGGACAGCTTGTGCTGGCCTGCCTGCTCTTGGACGAGGCGGAGGACGAGGTCGCCCTCACGGAATGCGATGGGCATGATCTTCTTGCTGTGGTAGTGCCTCAGGCCTTGCTGGTAGATGGCCGAACGGCTGAGTGCCAGAAGGCCCATGATGTCTACTACACAACCTTCTTCTTGTAGACGTTGTTGGGCCTGCAAGTGCACAGGTTTGTAGGACAGTAGCAAATTTCCCTCGAGTGGATGACCTAAGGTTTATCAATCCGTAGGAGGCGTAGGATGAAGATGGTCTCTCTCAAACAACCCTGCAACCAAACAACAAAGAGTCTCTTGTGTCCCCAACACACCCAATACAATGGTAAATTGTATAGGTGCACTAGTTTGGTGAATAGATGGTGATACAAGTGCAAAATAGATAGTAGATAAAGGTATTTGAAATCTGAAATTATAAAAACAGCAAGGTAACAAGTGGTAAAAGTGAGCGTAAACGGTATTGCAATGATAGGAAACAAGGCCTAGGGTTCATACTTTCACTATTGCAAGTTCTCTCAACAATAATAACATAGATAAATCATATAACAAGCCCTCAACATGCAACAAAGAGTCACTCCAAAGCCACTAATAGCGGAGAACAAACGTAGAGATTATGGTAGGGTACGAAACCACCTCAAAGTTATTCTTTTGGATCGATCTATAAAAGAGTTCGTACTAGAATAACACCTTAAGACACAAATCAACCAAAACCCTAATGTCACCTAGATACTCCATTGTCACCTCAAGTATCCGTGGGCATGATTATACGATATGCGTCACACAATCTCAGATTCATCCAACCAACATAAAAGTAATTCAAAGAGTGCCCCAAAGTTTCTACCGGAGAGTCAAGAACGTGTGCCAACCCCTATGCATAGGTTCCCAATGTCAAACCCGCAAGTTGATCACCAAAACATACATCAAGTGGCACATGATATCCCATTGTCACCATAGATAATCATGGCAAGACATACATCAAGTGTTCTCATAAAAGACTCAATCCGATAAGATAACTTCAAAGGGGAAACTCAATTCATCACAAGAGAGTAGAGGAGGAGAAACATCATAAGATCCAACTACAATAGCAAAGCTCGGGATACATCACGATCGTGCCATAGAGGGAACACGAGAGAGAACACGAGAGAGAGAGATCAAACACATAGCTACTGGTACATACCCTCAGCCCCGAGGGTGAACTACTCCCTCCTCGTCATGGAGAGCGCCAGGATGATGAAGATGGCCACCGGTGATGGATCCCCCTTCGGCAGGGTGCCGGGAAGGACTCCCGAGAGGTTTTTGGTGGCTAAAGAGGCTTGCGGCGGCGGAACTCCCGATCTATCTTCTGTTCTGGAAGTTTTAGGGTACGTAGGTATATATGGGTGCAAGGGGTATGTCGATGGACCTCCGGGGTGCTCACGAGGCAGGGGGCACGCCCTAGGGGGGTGGGCGCGCCCCCCACCCTCGTGGGCAGCCCGGGACTCCCCTGACGTGCACTCCAAGTCCATCAGGTGGGTTTCCTTGCAAAATTAACTTCTCCAGTTGATTTCGTTCCGTTTTGACTCCGTCTGATATTCCTTTTCCTCGAAACACTGAAATAGGCATAAAACAACAAATCTGGGCTGGGCCTCCGGTTAATAGGTTAGTCCCAAAAATTATATAAAAGTGGATAATAAAGCCCAATATTGCCTAAAACAGTAGATAAAGTAGCATGGAGCAATCAAAAATTATAGATACATTGGAGACGTACCAAGCATCCCCAAGCTTAATTCCTGCTCGTCCTCGAGTAGGTAAATGATAAAAAGAGAATTTTTGATGCGGAGTGATACTTTGGCATGATTTCAATGTAAATCTTCTTAATTGTGGTATGAATATTCAGATCCGAAAGATTCAAGACAAAAGTTCATATTGACATAAAAATAATAATACTTCAACCATACTAACTAAGCAATTATGTCTTCTCAAAATAACATGGCCAAAGAAAGTTATCCCTACAAAATCATATAGTCTGGCTATGCTCCATCTTCCCCACACAAAATATTTAAATCATGCACAACCCCGATGACAAGCCAAGCAATTGTTTCATACTTTAATAATCTCAAACTCTTTCAACTTTCACGCAATACATGAGCGTGAGCCATGGACATAGCACTATATGTGGAATAGAATGGTGGTTGTGGAGAAGACAAAAAAGGAGAAGATAGTCTCACATCAACTAGGCGTATCAACGGGCTATGGAGATGCCCATTAATAGATATCAATGTGAGTGAGTAGGGATTGCCATGCAACGGATGCACTAGAGCTATAAATATATGAAAGCTCAACTAAAGAAACTAAGTGGGTATGCATCCAACTTGCTTGCTCACGAAGACCTAGGGCACTTTTGAGGAAGCCCATCATTGGAATATACAAGCCAAGTTCTATAATGAAAAATTCCCACTAGTATATGAAAGTAATAACATATGAGACTCTCTATCATGAAGATCACGGTGCTACTTTGAAGCACAAGTGTGGTAAAAGGATAGTAGCATTGTCCCTTCTCTCTTTTTCTCTCATTTTTTTATTTGAGCCTTTTCTCTTTTTTATGGCCTCTTTTTTTATATTTCGTCCGGAGTCTCATCCCGACTTATGGGGGAATCATAGTGTCCATCATCCTTTCCTCACTGGGACAATGCTCTAATAATAATGATCATCACACTTTTATTTTTCTTACAACTCAACAATTACAACTCAATACTTAGAACAAAATATGACTCTATATGAATGCCTCCGGCAGTGTACCGGGATATGCAATGAATCATGAGCGACATGTATGAAAGAATTATGAATGGTGGCTTTGCCACAAATACAATGTCAACTACATGTTCATGCAAAAAGCAATATGATAAAAGTAATGTGTGTCATATGAACGGAACGGTGGAAAGTTGCATGGCAATATATCTCAGAATGGCTATGGAAATGCCATGATAGGTAGGTATGGTGGCTGTTTTGAGGAAGGTATATGGTGGGCGTATGATACCGGCGAAAAGTGCGCGATATTAGAGAGGCTAGCAATGGTGGAAGGGTGAAAGGGTGCGTATAATCCATGGACTCAACATTAATCAAAAGAACTCATGCACTTGTTGCAAAAATTTAGAAGTCATCAAAAACCAAAGAACTAGGCGCATGCTCCTAGGGGGATAGATTGATAGGAAAAGACCATCGCTCGTCCCCGACTGCCACTCATAAGGAAGACAATCAATAAATAAAATTGTGCTCCAACTTCATCACAAAGCGGTTCACCATACGTGCATGCTACGGGAATCACAAACTTCAACACAAGCATTCTTTAAATTCATAATCACCCAACTAGCATCACTTTGATATTATCACCTCCATATCTCAAAACAATTATCAAGCATCAAACTTATCTTAGTATTCAACGCACTCAAAAGAAAGTTTCACATATCTTGAATACCAAGTATATTAATATTAAGCAAATTACCATGCTATTAAAGACTCTCAAAATAATCTAAGTGAAGCATGAGAGATCAATAGTTTCTTTAAAACAAATCCACTATCGTGCTCTAAAAGATCTAAGTGAAGCACTAGAGCAAAAATTATCACGCTCAAAAGATATAAGTGAAGCACATAGAGTATTCTAGCAAATTCCAATTGGTGTATGGCTCTCTCTCATTTAAGATTTTCAGATCTTGGTATTGTATTCAAGCAGCAAGAAAAAACAAAATAAAATGACATTGCAAGGATAGCACAACTCATGTGAAGAAGCAAAAACGTAGGCTCAACCGATACTAACCGATGATTGATGAAGAAGAAAGGTCGGACGCCTACCGGGGCATCCCCAAGCTTAGATGCTTGAGACTTCTTGAAATATTATCTTGGGGTGCCTTGGGCATCTCCAATCTTGAGCTTTTATGTCTCCTTAATTCCTCTCATATCATGGTTTCTCTTCTTTTTATCAAAAGCTTCATTCACAACAAACTCAACAAGAACTCGTGAGATAGGTTAGTATAAACCAATGCAAAAACTTATCATTTTCTACTGTAACAAATCACTTAAATTATTATTCAACATTGCATACTAAATGTCTCTGCATATTTAATACTCCTATCCTCAAATATAATAATTAAACAAGCAAACATACGCAAACAATGCTAACATAACAGCAATCTGCCAAAATAGTACAGTCTGTAAAGAATGCAAGAGTATCAATACTTAGTTGACTCCAAAAATTATGAAATAAAATTCCCACTGTAATAAATTTATCAGAGCTTAATATGCAAAAAGATTCAACGTTATACCATTCTCTGACTTTTCTAGGGCATTTTTGCAACAGCGGTAAACTTTCTGTTTTCAAACAGCAACATGTATACTAGCAAAATAAGCATGGCAAAGGCTATCCTCGACTTTTTTATTGAAACTAAAGATGCAAAACATTATTCTAACTAACAGCAAGCAAAAACTAGCAAAATAAAATGACGCTCCAAGCAAAACACATATCATGTGGCGAATAAAAATATAGCTCCAAGTAAAGTTACCGATGAACGAAGACGAAAGAGGGGATGCCATCCGGGGCATCCCCAAGCTTAGGCTCTTGGTTGTCCTTGGATATTACCTTGGGGTGACTTGGGCATCCCCAAGCTTAGGATCTTTACACTCCTTATTCCACAATCCATCGAATCTTTACCCAAAACTTGAAAACTTCAACCACACAAAACTCAACACAAAACTCGTAAACTCCGTTAGTATAAGAAAATAAAACCACCACTTAGGTACTGTAATGAACTCATTCCAAATTCATATTGGTGTAGTACCTACTTTATTCCAATTTATCTATGGTTCATACCCTACGATACTACTCATAGATGCATCAAAATAAGCAAACAACACAATGAAAACAGAATCTGTCAAAAACAGAACAGTCTGTTGTAATCTGTATCAAACGTATACTTATGGAACCCCCAAAATTATGAAATAAATTGCTGGACCTGAGCAATTTGTCTATTAATCATCTGCAAAAAGAATCAACCTAAAATCACTCTCCAGTAAAAAATGGCAGCTAATCTCGTGAGCGCTAAAGTTTCTGTTTTTCACAGCAAGATCACATAAACTTTACCCAAGTCTTCCCAAAGGTTCTACTTGGCACTTTATTGAAACAAAAGCTATAAAACATGATTACTACAGTAGCATAATCATGTGGACACACAAAAACAGTAAGGATAAATATTGGGTTGTCTCCCAACAAGCGCTTTTCTTTAATGCCTTTCTAGCTAGGCATGATGATGACAATGATGCTCACATAAAGGATAAGAACTGAAACATAACGGGAGCATCATGAAGAATATGAGTAGCACATTTAAGTCTAAACCAATTCCTATGCATAGGGATTTTGTGGGCAAACAACTTGTGGGAACAATAATCAACTAGCATAGGAAGGTAACACAAGCATAGCTTCAAGAATTTAAGCACATAGGGAGGAAACTTGATATTATTGCAATTCCTACAAGCATATGTTCCTCCCTCATAATAATTTTCAGTAGCATCATGAATGAATTCAACAATATAACCAGGACCTAAAGCATTCTTTTCATGATCTACAAGCATAGAATTTTTAATACTTTCCACATAAGCAAAATTCTTCTCATTAATATTAGTGGGAGCAAACTCAACAAAATAATTATCATGTGAGGCATAATCCAATTGAAAACTAAAATCATGATGACAAGTTTCATGTTTATCATTATTCTTAATAGCATACAAGTCATCACAATAATCATCATAGATAGCAACTTTTTTCTCATAATCAATTGGAACCTCTTCCGAAATAGTGGAATCATCACTAAATAAAGTTGACACTCTTCCAAATCCACTTTCATATACATCACAAATAGATTCAACATCCTCCAAAATAGTGGGATCACTACTTCCTAAAGTTGACACTCTTCCGAACCCACTTTCATCAATATAATCATCATAGGTAGGAGGCATGATATCATCATAACAACTTTGCATATCAAAACTTGGGATGCTAAAAATACCATCTTCATTAAACGTAGCATCCCCAAGCTTGGGACAAACATTAATTTCAGAAAATATATTCTCAAATATTTCATACTCATCAAACATAGCTTCCCCAAGCTTGGGCCCTTTCATATCATAAGCATATTCACTCTCATCATTAAAAATATGGATAGCACCAATAGTATAGTAATTATCATCATCACAAGTAGTAGTAGGAGCAACATCATTTGGGAGGGATACCTTTTTACCTTTGTTGCTCCTTCTTTTCTTTTTCGTCTTCACATTATGTGTAGGTTCAACCTTCCTCTTTGAGCTCCTTATTGATGAGATTGGCTAAATAAAAATCTCTTGCTCGTTACCTGATTCATCATAAGAAATAATAGGAGGTGATTGGGAAGCCTCTTCCCTTTCATTAGTATTCTCATCATCTTCCATTTGCTTTCTTTTCTTTAGGTAATTGGCAATATAAGGATTTTCAATGCAATTCTCCGCACAATACATATAAATTTTCTCTAGATCAAAATCAAGAATTTTATCAAGATTAAATTTTGGAATACCCTCAGTTATACGTTCCATTTCTTCATAACCCAAAAGAAGGCTAAGCTCTTTATGATGCTCAAGGGTAATCAAATTATCACAATATTTGGACACGACTTGATCATGAAACAAATAGCATTGGAGCTTTAAATGACCATGTTCATTGCAAAGTTCACAAGGGGTACTATAAATATTGAATCTTTCAGCACATTCATCTAGCTCTTCTTGCAGCAATTTAGTTTCTAAGTACTTATGCCTCTTGCAATATCTATCTTCCCTATTTGGTGTGTACTTACAAACCCAATGCACTCCACAAAAATTGACATGTTTATAGGAGACATTTCATCATAACTAGTGCAATCATCATTATCATCATGAATATTCAAAGAATTCGTACTAACAACATTGCAATCATGCTCATCATTCGAAGATTTAGTGCCCAACAATTTAATGCATTCTTCTTCTAACGCTTTGGCACAAATTTCTTTCCATCAAACTCATGAAAGATATTAAAAAGATGAAGCGTACGAGACAAACTTAACTCCATTTTTTTGTTTTCTATTATGAACTAAACTAGTGATAAAACAAGAAACAAAAAGATTCGATTGCAAGATCTAAAGATATACCTTCAAGCACTAACCTCCCCGGCAATGGCGCCAGAAAAGAGCTTGATGTCTACTACACAACCTTCTTCTTGTAGACGTTGTTGGGCCTGCAAGTGCACAGGTTTGTAGGACAGTAGCAAATTTCCCTCAAGTGGATGACCTAAGGTTTATCAATCCGTAGGAGGTGTAGGATGAAGATGGTCTGTCTCAAACAACCCTGCAACCAAATAACAAAGAGTCTCTTGTATCCCCAACACACCCAATACAATGGTAAATTGTATAGGTGCACTAGTTCGGCGAAGAGATGGTGATACAAGTGCAAAATAGATAGTAGATAAAGGTATTTGTAATCTGAAATTATAAAAACAGCAAGGTAACAAGTGGTAAAAGTGAGCGTAAACGGTATTGCAATGATAGGAAACAAGGCCTAGGGTTCATACTTTCACTAGTGCAAGTTCTCTCAACAATAATAACATAGATAAATCATATAACAAGCCCTCAACATGCAACAAAGAGTCACTCCAAAGCCACTAATAGCGGAGAACAAACGTAGAGATTATGGTAGGGTACGAAACCACCTCAAAGTTATTCTTTCGGATCGATCTATAAAAGAGTTCGTACTAGAATAACACCTTAAGACACAAATCAACCAAAACCCTAATGTCACCTAGATACTCCATTGTCACCTCAAGTATCCGTGGGCATGATTATACGATATGCGTCACGCAATCTCAGATTCATCCAACCAACATAAAAGTACTTTAAAGAGTGCCCCAAAGTTTCTACCGGAGAGTCAAGAATGTGTGCCAACCCCTATGCATAGGTTCCCAATGTCACGAAACCCGCAAGTTGATCACCAAAACATACATCAAGTGGCACATGATATCCCATTGTCACCACAGATAATCACGGCAAGACATACATCAAGTGTTCTCATAAAAGACTCAATCCGATAAGATAACTTCAAAGGGGAAACTCAATTCATCACAAGAGAGTAGAGGGGGAGAAACATCATAAGATCCAACTACAATAGAAAAGCTCGGGATACATCAAGATCATGCCATAGAGGGAACACGAGAGAGAACACGAGAGAGAGAGAGAGAGATCAAACACATATCTACTTGTACATACCCTCAGCCCCGAGGGTGAACTACTCCCTCCTCGTCATGGAGAGCGCCGGGATGATGAAGATGGCCACCGGTGGTGGATCCCCCCTCCTGCAGGACTCCCGAGAGGTTTTTGGTGGCTACAGAGGGTTGCGGCGGCGGAACTCACGATCTATCTTCTGTTCTGGAAGTTTTAGGGTACGTAGGTATATATGGGTGCAAGGGGTACATCGGTGGACCTCCGGGGTGCTCACGAGGCAGGGGGGCGCGCCCTAGGGGGGTGGGCGTGCCCCCCACCCTCGTGGGCAGCCCGGGACTCTCCTGACGTGCACTCCAAGTCTATCAGGTGGGTTTCCTTCCAAAATTAACTTCTCTAGTTGATTTCGTTCCGTTTTGACTCCGTCTAATATTCCTTTTCCTCAAAACACTGAAATAGGCATAAAACGGCAAATCTGGGCTGGGCCTCTAGTTAATAGGTTAGTCCCAAAAATAATATAAAAGTGGATAATAAAGCCCAATATTGCCTAAAACAATAGATAAAGTAGCATGAAGCAATCAAAAATTATAGATACGTTGGAGACGTATCAGGCCGCTTCCTCGAGCAGGTCAACACCGTCTTCGCGTGCCTATCTGGCTTCGGCTTCGGTGTACATCGTGACACGCGGTGAGTCGAACTCGACATCGGTCGGGATGACGGCTTCGGCTCTATAAACGAGGAAGAACGGGGTGAACCCGGTCGACCGATTCGGCGTGGTGCGTAGACTCCAGAGAACTGCCGGCAACTCGTCAAGCCAGCTGCCAGGTGGGCGGATGAGTGGCTCGACGAGTCACGGCTTGATGCCGGACATGATGAGTCCATTGGCCCGCTCGACCTGACCGTTGGACTACAGATGTGCCATGGAGGCCAGGTCAAGGCGGATGCTAGAGACGAAGCAGTATTGCTCGAGCGCGCCCTTGGCGAAGTTGGTGCCGTTGTCGGTGATGATGTTGTTCGGCATGCCGTAGCGCACCGCTATGTCCTTGATGAACCGGACGGCTGTTGGCCTGTCTAGTTTCTTGATTGGTCTTGCCTCGATCCACTTGGTGAATTTGTCCACTGCCACCAGCAAGTGCGTCATGCCACCTTGAGCGTTTTTGAAGGGTCCCACCATGTCGAGTCCCCGGACCGTGAAGGGCCAGGCAATCAGTATGGTGCGGAGAGCTGACGCCGGCTGGTGGCTGCGTTTGCTGAAGCGCTGGCACCCCTCACACTTGAGAACGAGTGAATCGGCATCTTCAAGGGACGTGGGCTAGTAGAAACCATGGTGGAATGCCTTAGCCACCAGGGATCGTGATGTGGCGTGGTGCCCGCACTCGCCCTGGTGAATGTCGAGGGGGATGTCGATGCCCCGATCCTGCTCGACGCAGCGCTGGAACACGCTGGTGGAGCTGTGCTTGACGATCTCATTGTTGATGATGCTGTAGGCGGACGCCCAGCGCTGTACTTGCCGAGCTTTGGTTTCGTCCATGGGAGAACCCCGTTCTCCAGAAACTCTGATATTGGGAGGCCCCAAGATGGGGCCGCAACTATGGCGAAGATGGCCACCTAGGAGGGTTCCGAGTCGGCGGCCCCTGGGCCAGGTTGAGCAGCCCCCGGGTTGGGGACAGCGACGGCCGGGTCCAGGGTGATGGTGGCCGGGTTGAGCTGAGCAGCCCCCGGGTCGGGTTTAGCAGCCCCCGGGCCGGGTTCAGCAGCCCCCGGGCCGACTTGCGGTGCGGCCGGGTCGTTTGGAACTTGGATGGACTCGGAGTCCAGCGATGGCTTGACGGATGGCTTGTGCAGGTGCTCGAGGGAGATGCCGGACGGGATGGCTTGACGTGATGAGGCGATCTTGGCGAGCGTGTTGGCTGCTTCGTTCTCCGCACGCAGGACGTGGAGGAACTCGTAGCCCTCGAAGAATCCGGACAGCTTCTGGACGAGGAAGCGGTAGCTTGCCATGTTGGAGTCGCGGGCGTCCCATTCGCCGGAGCACTGCTGCACCACTAGGTCTGAGTCGCCATAGCACATGATGCGCCGGATGCCGAGTTCCTTGGCAAGCCAGTGGCCGTGCACAAGGGCTTCATATTCGGCAACGTTGTTGGAGGCAGCGAAGTGGATATGGAGCGTGTAGCGGAGCCGGTCGCCCTACGGCGATGACAGTATGATGCCGGCCCCCAAGACGAGTCGCATCTTGGACCCGTTGAAGTGCATGCGCCAATGCGTTGAGTCGGGAGGCGGCGGCAGGTACTGGGTCTCAGTCCAGTCGACGAGGAAGTCGGCCAGGGCTTGAGACTTGATCGTGGTGCGGGGCTCATAGAGGATGGTGTGGCCGGCTAGCTGGATCGCCCACTTGGCGATTCGGCCGGAGGCGTCCCGGCACCCGATGATCTCTCCGATTGGCGCCATGATGATGACGGTGACGACGTGCTCTTGGAAGTACTGCTTCAGCTTCTTGGCGGTGAGGTACATGCCGTAACACATCTTCTGGTAGTGCGGGTAGTTCTGCTTGGAGTGGAGAGCACCTCACTCAGGTAGTAGACCGGACGCTGGACGGCCTGGATCTTGCCCTCCTCCGGCAGCTCAACCACCAGCGCCGTGCTGACCGCCCGCGAGGTCACGGCTATGTAGAGCAATAGTGGCTCCTTGTCGGTTGGCGCGGCCAGGACTGGTGTGGTGGAGAGCATTCGCGTGAGGTCTTGGAAGGCTTCGTCTGCCTTGCTGCTCCACTCGAATGGGCTTGTCTTCTTCATCAACTGGTACAGGGGGAGTGCCCTCTCGCCCAGCCGGCTTAGAAACCGGCTGACCGAGGCCAAGCACCTGTTGAACTTCTGGACATCGCGCAGCCGAGCCGGCTTGCGCATGCACTCGATGGCCTTGATCTTCTCCGGGTTCGCCTCAATGCCGCGTTCCGAGATGAGGAAGCCGAGTAGCTTTCCGGCCGGGACGCCCAAGACGCATTTTTCCGGGTTGAGCTTGACCTCGTATTCACGGAGGCTGGTGAATATTTTCTTCAAATCGTCAAGGAGCGTGGTGTGCTGCTTGGTCTTCACCATGATATCGTCCACGTAAACGTGGATATTGCGGTCGAGTTGCGGCAGCAGGCATTTCTGCATGCAGCGTTCGAAGGTGGCGCCGGCGTTCTTCAAGCCAAAAGACATGGTGATGTAGCAATACGCCCCAAAGGGCATGATGAAGGATGCCTTCAGGGCGTCGGCCGGGTCTAGCTTGATCTGGTGATAGCCGGAGTAAGCATCCAGGAAGGACAGGAGCTCCCACCCGGCAGTCGAGTCGATGACTTGGTCGATCTGCGGGAGGGCGAACGGGTCCTTGGGACAGGCCTTGTTGAGGCTCGTGTAGACGATACACATGCGCCAGGTCTTGTTCTTCTTCAGGACGAGGACTGGGTTGGCCAGCCACTCGGGGTGAAACACTTCCATTATGAAGCCAGCCGCCAAAAGCTTGGTGACCTCTTCACCAATGGTTCTTCTCTTCTCTTCGGAAAATCGTCAGAGGGGTTCACAGACAGGCTTGGCGTCCTTGCGGACGTGAAGTTTGTGCTCGGCGTACTTCCTCGGGATACCCGGCATGTCCTTGGGGGTCCATGCGAAGATATCCCGATTCTCACTGAGGAAGTCGACGAGCTCGCCTTCCTATTTGCTGTCGAGGCGGGCGCCTATGACAACGTACTTGCTACAGCTGGGGTCTTCCGGGTTGAGCTTCACTCTCTTGGTCTCGTTGGAGGGCTTGAAGGCAGCCTCGTCGGCCGGGTCTAGGGTCGGGATCGACGCAGCGGAGGCCTCGCCGGCCAGGGCGACTATCCGGTCAAGCCGGCGCCGCTCCTCGGCAATGACCAGCGACTCGGCCAACTTGGCACCGTCTCGGACGCACTCCAGGGACTTGCGGTAGTCACCAGTGATGGTGATGAGACCCTTGGGACCCGACATCTTCATCTTCAGATATGCGTAGTAGGGAACCGCCATGAACTTGGCGAGTGCGGGCCGGCCCAGGATCGCGTGATACGCGCTGGACAGGTCCACCACCTCGAACCAGACCGGTTCACACCATAATTGGCTGTTGTCGCCGAACAAGACATCAAGCCGGACCTGGCCAATGGGCTAGCAGGAGAGGCCGGGTACGATGCCGTGGAAGATCGTCCGGGTAGGCTCCAAGTCCTCGGCCTTGAGGCCGAGCTTGGTCATCGTGTCGCGGTAGAGGATGTTGATGCTGCTACCGCCGTCGATGAGGACTCAGGAGAACTTGCATGTACGCCGCGCGATGATGGTGGGATTGAGGACGAGGGCGTAACCACCCGGGCTCGGCATGACCGTCGGGTGATCCTCCCGGGTCCAGGTGATCGGGTGATCCGACCAATGCATGAACTCCGGCTTGGCTGGGACGACAGTGTTCACCTCCTGCCGAAGGAGGCGCTCGCTGCGCTTGTCGTTGCTGAGGCTGGTGAAGACGATGTAGGCCACGTTCTGATCCGGGTAGGCATTGTTCCGCATCACGCCGCCAGCGGGAGGCGGCGGTGGAGGCGGAGGCGGCTGTCCTGCGCGTAGAGCTGGAGCCGGAGCCGGAGGAGGCGGGACGTCTCCCCTCATGATGCGCTTGGTGATGGCGCACTGTCGAAGCGTGTGCGTGGAGGGTCTTGCACCGCTGTGATGCTTGCAGGGGGCGTCGAGCATTTCTTCGAAACTCATGGCGGGTTGCCATGCCATCTTACCAGTCTGCCGGCGCTTTGCCGCTGGGTCCGCCGCGGGCTCGGCGGTCGCGACGAGCCGGTTGTCGTGACACTGCGCCGGCTGGTCGGCCTTGCGCTTGTTGCTTTGGTGATGCTGTTGCCGGCTGCTTTCGCCGGCCGACTTCAGAGGGGGAACCGGCTTCGCCTTGCCGGCTTCATCTAGCGCCACCTGGATCTTCATGGCGGAGTCGGTGTTGGCGTACTTGTCCGCCGTCACCATGAGCGCGACCATGGTGGCCGGCTCGGAGCGTAGGAGCTTGTGCTTGAGGAGGGTGCCGTCTTGGCACCCGCTGACGAAGTACTGGATCACCTGGACTTCATGGACGCCCTCGCAGCTGTTCCGGAGCTCGGTCCAGCGTGCGAGGTACTCGCGCCCGATCTCCATCGGCCCCTGCACGCACATGGCGAGCTGGCTGGGGCAGCCGGGTCTCTTGTAGGTCCCCGTGAAGTTGCGGACAAAGGCCTCCTCGAAGTCGACCCACGCGTTGATGCTGCCCATCGGCAGACTGTTCAACCACGTGCGAGCCGACCCCTGGAGCATGAGCGGTGCGTAGTGCACGGCGAGACGACGATTGGCAACGGTGATGCCAATGGCCGTGGTGTAGTCGGTGAGCCAGTCTTCCGGCTTCACCGTCCCGTTGTACTTAGGGGTGTCGTGGGGGAGCATGAACTCTTTGGGAAAGGGCTCCTCCCGGATGCGTGGACCGAAACATGTCGGCCCGATAGCGCCGCTCTCCTCCACCTCCAGGGAGCGAGCAAGCTGATCGAGGCGGTGGCGTGCGTCGGCGTCGTTGATGGCTCGCGGGCCGACTCGACTGGCGGCCAGACCCCGAGGGGCCGGGTCGGTTGGAGCCGGACGCCGACCATGCTGGCTGGTCCGCGCTGGGTCTCCGGGGCGGGCTCGTTACCCGGGACGTCGGCAGCCGCGGTGGCCGGGTTGTGCCGAGTCCCGGTTTGGCCGGAGTGCGCCTCGCCAGGCGGCGAGGAAGCCGTGTGCAGGAGTTCGCCGGGTCCGCCAAGGCGGGCGGAGCCGGACCCCGCCAACTTGGCGAGCTGGTTGAGGCGATCCTGCTGGGTGTTGGCGGCGTGGAGGAGCTCGCGCATCCGCCCGATGCGCTCTTTGAGCTCCTCGCCCATGAGTTGGTCGAGGCCGACCGCGGCTGGCTCCGTAGCACGCATGTTCTTCACTAGGGTCTCGTAGACGGTCCGGCCGGCGCTGAAGGCCCGACCGATTGCTAATCCCTGGGTGCGAGCGTCGGCGACCCGGCTTGGCTTGGCCCCCGCGGGCGTGAATCTGTGGGCGGTGTCATGGTCCATCTGAGCGGCCTCCAGGCGACGCTTGGTGGCGGCCAGCCTCTCGGACAGGTCCAACATCTGCTGGCGTCTATCCTCGAGCTGGGTTCAGGCCTCGGCGATGTTGGTGGCATCGATGTCGGTGCCGATGGGGATGCAGAGGCTCTGCATCGTGGCGCGCAGCGGGTCGGACGGCTCGGTCCGTGCCGCAGCAGCCCCGGCTTTTGCGGCCTTCCTCGTCCTGCTTGAGAGGAGGAGGCGCCATCGCCGGTGACAAAAACCTCCACATGGACGTCCATCGCCCCGGCGGAAATACCGCCGCCGAGGGAGAGTGGAGAGTCGGAGTAGCCGAGCACCTCGTTGGGGTACTCGTCGGCCGCGAAAGCATCGGAGATGCGTAGTGCAACAAAGGTGGCGGGGAGCGCGCCGACGATGTCGTCCATCAGCGCGATGGACTCGTCGGAGTATGATAAGGGCCCCGTCTGAAGCATGCTCCCGGCCAGCTCCTCGAGCTGCCCCATGGTGGGTGCCAACTGTCGTGGTGGGCGCACGGTAGATGCCAAGGGTTGTCTAAGAGAGGAGGAGGCTCGAGGGTGCTGGTGGGCTCCAGAGGCAAGGCTGGCATGCGCGGGCGTGGGACGCCGGACATACCCAGGTTCGGGGATCCCCAGAGAGATAATACCCCAAGTCCTGCCGAGTTTAGTTGGATGATCGATAGTACAATGTTGCTCCTGGAGCTATATGGAGGAGGAAGGAAGCTGGCCAAGGCTTAGGTTGCTCCTTCTCTCCGGTGCTGCCGTTGGGTGGCTAGTCTTATGCTTACTGGTGTTTCTCTTGTGTCTCATACATGCCTCCCCTTGTAGGCGTGGGCTCCTGGGGGGTTTTATAGATCAACCCACCCAGGGTTACAATGGTAATACGCCGAGTTGGTGGGTCCGTATTGTCGGTGTCCGGGATACCGGGCTGGGTCCCGTAGGAGGGCCTGTGGTTCGCCGGGTTCCCCTAGGTGCAGGACCCGCGTGCCTAGGGGAACTGTGCGCTGTCTTGTCAATCGCCAAGGCATGGCCGAGTCGGGTCCTGTACAGTGCTCTCCGTCAGCCTGCCGCTTGCTGTCGTCAGCGGCGAGGGCGGGAGCACTGTTGCCACGCCAGCCCCAGTCAGCGGGTAGGTAAGGGGAACTGTTGCCACGCTTCGGCTCACCATAGGCATGGGCGGAAGCACTGTAGTCTTGGTCATCGGTGATTGAAGTCTCGTCCCATCGTACGGCCTGGATGGGACGGGAGCTGACCCGTGGCTGGGTTGCCGTGCACGCCACGGGTGGGGTCGGCTTGTTGGGGAAGCGTTGGTTGCGCCGGGTTGGGTTGTCTTACGCTAGTTGCTGTGGCCGGGTCGACGTACCTTGCCGAGTCGAAGAGTCTTGCCGGGTTACGGGCCTCGCCGGGTCGAGCGACCCGGCCAGGCGCGTGCCGGTTCACGGGGCGATGCGGGCCCCGCCGTTTTTGAAAAGGATCCGGGTTTCGTTGCCTGCCTGGGGTTCATCCCCCCGACAGTCGAAGCATGAAGTATTTTTGATTGTCATCCTTTGTGTGGAGGTCGGGATCGCATGATGGTTAACTCCTACCAATCCTTCCCCTAGGAGCATGCGCGTAGTACTTTGTTTCGATGACTAATAGATTTTTGCAATAAGTATGTGAGTTATATATGACTAATGTTGAGTCCATGGATTATACGCACTCTCACCCTTCCACCATTGCTAGCCTCTCTTGTCCCGCGCAAATCTCGCCCGTACCATACACCCACTATATACCTTCCTCAAAACAGCCACCATACCTATCTATTATGGCATTTCCATAGCCATTGCGAGATATATTGCCATGCAACTTTCCACCATTTCATTTATTATGACACGCTCCATCATTGTCATATTGCTTTGCATGATCATGTAGTTGACATTGTATTCGTGGCAAAGCCACCATTCACAATTCTTTCATACATGTCACTCTTGAGTCACTGCACATTCTGGTACACCGCCGGAGGCATTCATATAGAGTCATATTTTGTTCTAAGTATCAAGTTGTAATTCTTGAGTTGTAAGTAAATAAAAGTGTGATGATCATCATTATTAGAGCATTGTCCTAGTGAGCAAAGGATGATGGAGACTATGATTCCCCCACAAGTCAGGATGAGACTCGAGATGAAAAATAAATAAATAAATAAATAGGCAAAAAAGAGAAGGCCCAAAAAACAACAAAAATCAAAAAAAGAGAAAAGGAGAGAAGGGGCAATGCTACTATCCTTTTAGCACACTTGTGCTTCAAAGTAGCACCATGATCTTCCTGATAGAGAGTCTCCTATGTTGTCACTTTCATATACTAGTGGGAATTTTTCATTATAGAACTTGGCTTGTATATTCCAATGATGGGCTTCCTCAAATTTCCCTAGGTCTTCATGAGCAAGAGAGTTGGATGCACACCCACTTAGTTTCTTTCTGAGCTTTTATAAACTTATAGCTCTAGTGCATCTGTTGCACGGCAATCCCTACTCAATCACATTGATATATATTGATGGGCCTCTCCATAGCTCGTTGATACACCTAGTTGATGTGAGACTATCTCCCTCATTTTTCCTTCTCCACAACCACCATATTCTCTTCCACTATAGTGATATGTCCATGGCTCACACTCATGTATTGCGTGAAAGTTGAAAAGTTTGAGAACATCAAAAGTATGAAACAATTGCTTGGCTTGTCATCGGGGTTGTGCATGATTTGAATATTTTGTGTGATGAAGATGGAGCATAGCTAGACTATATGATTTTGTAGGGATAGCTTGCTTTGGCCATATTATTTTGAGAAGACATGATTGCTTTATTAGTATGCTTGAAGTATTATCATTTTTATGTCAATATTAAACTTTTGTTTTGAATCTTATGGATCTGAATATTCTTGCCCAATAGAGAAGATTACATGGATAAATATATTAGGTAGCATTCCACATCAAAAATTCTGTTTTTATCATTTACCTACGCGAGGACGAGTAGGAATTAAGCTTGGGGATGCTTGATACGTCTCCAATGTATCTATAATTTTTTATTGTTCCATGCTATTATATTATCTATCTTGGATGTTTTATATGCATTAATATGCTATTTTATATGATTTTTGGGACTAACCTATTAACCTAGCGCCCAGTGTCAGTTTTTGTTTTTTCCTTGTTTTTGAGTATTGTAGAAAAGGAATACCAAATGGAGTCCAATTGACCTAAAAATTCAAGGAGATTGTTTTTGGACCAGAAGAAGCCCACAGAACATCGGAGATGGACCAGAAGAGTCCCGAGGCCACCACGAGGGTGGAGGGCGCGCCCTCCCCCTCCCACCCCCCGCGCGGGCGCCCCCTACCTCATGGCTGCCTTGTGGACCCCCTGACTTTTTCTTGACGCCAACACCTCTTATATATCCTCAAACTTCCAGAACAAAACCAAGATCGGGAGTTTCGCCGCCGCAAGCCTCTGTAGGCACCAAAAACAAATCGGGGGGAACCGTCACCGGTGGCCATCTTCATCATCGCGGCGCTCTCCATGACGAGGAGGGAGTAGTTTGCCCTCGAGGCTGAGGGTATGTACCAGTAGCTATGTGTTTGATCTCTCTCTCTCTCTCTCTCTCTCTCTCTCTCGTGTTCTTGACTTGGCACGATCTTGATGTACCACGAGCTTTGCTATTATCGTTGGATCTTATGATGTTTCTTCCCGTCTACCTTCTTAAAATGGATTGAGTTTTCCCTTTGAAGTTATCTTATTGGATTGAGTCTTTAAGGATTTGAGACCACTTGATGTATGTCTTGCATGTGCTTATATACGGTGACAATGGGATATTCACGTGATTTACTTGATGTATGTTTTGGTGATCAACTTGCGGGTTCAGTGAACTTGTGAACTTATGCATAGGGGTTGGCACACGTTTTCTTCTTGACTCTCCGGTAGAAACTTTGGGGCACTCTTTGAAGTTCTTTGTGTTGGTTTGAATAGATGAATCTTAGATTGTGTGATGCATATCGTATAACCAAACTCATGGATACTTGAGGTGACAATGGAGTATCTAGGTGACATTAGTGTTTTGGTTGATGTGTGTCTTAAGGTGTTATCTTACTACGAACTCTAGGGCTATTTGTGACACTTATAGGAATAGCCCAATGGATTGATCGGAAAGAATAACTTTGAGGTGGTTTCGTACCCTACAATAATCTATTCGTTTGTTCTCCTCTATTAGAGACTTTGGAGTGACTCTTTGTTGCATGTTGAGGGATTGTTATATGATCTAATTATGTTATCATTGTTGAGAGAACTTGCACTAGTGAAAGTATGAACCCTAGGCCTTGTTTCCAAGCATTGCAATACCGTTTTCGCTCACTTATGTTACTTGCTACCTTGCTATTTTTATAATTTCAGATTACCAAAAACCTATATCTACCATCCATATTGCACTTGTATCAGCATCTCTTCGCCGAACTAGTGCACCTATACAATTTACCATTGTATTGGGTGTGTTGGGGGACACAAGAGACTCTTTGTTATTTGGTTGCAGGGTTGTTTGAGAGAGACCATCTTCATCCTACGCCTCCCACAGATTGATAAACCTTAGGTCATCCACTTGAGGGAAATTTGCTACTATCCTACAGAACTCTGCGCTTGGAGGCCCAACACGAGTCTACAAGAAGAAGGTTGCATAGTAGACATCACTGGCTTAGGCTTCTCAGGATATCCATATACCTAGGACAATAAACGTGATGATGAGAATAACGTACAGTGCATGCTTGATAGGGCTGCATGCAATAATGGTTTCTTGGCTCTCTTCCCAGAGATAGCAGTGGAACATGTAATAATAGAGGAGTTTCACCATGTAGCATTGGTTATTCGTGCTATGGAGACAACTCTAGACAAGTCAAATTGGGGGGTTAAGGCCATTCAGGTTTGAAGAAATGTGGATCAAGCATGATGGCTATGATGAGATGGTGCAGAAAGCTTGGGTAGGGGCTGGCGGCCGAGGAACCAATATTGCGACTGTCTATGAGAAACTCCCGGGGGTCTCGGGGGACTTGCAGCGATGGGGCTATCACGTTTTTGGATCAGTGAGAAGGCAGATCTCGAAACCGAAGGAGCAACTAAAGGATGTAAAAGGAAGGGCGCTTGGCATTGGCCAAACTGCCGAAGTCAGAGAACTAGAGGATCAGTTGCGAGTTGTTTATGAGCTAGAGGAGGTTATGTACAAGCAAAGATCCAGAGTAGGATGGCTCAAAGAGGGTGACTGAGGGAGTCCTAGATTAGGGGGTCCTCGGACAGCCGGACTATATCCTTTGGCCGGACTGTTGGACTATGAAGATACAAGATTGAAGACTTCGTCCCGTGTCTGGGTGGGACTCTCCCTTGTGTGGAAGGCAAGCTTGGCAATTCGGATATGTAGATCTCCTTCTCTGTAACCGACTCTGTGTAACCCTATCCCCCTCCGGTGTCTATATAAACCAGAGGGTTTAGTCTGTAGGACAAGAACAATCATAATTATAGGCTAGCTTCTAGGGTTTAGCCTCTACGATCTCGTGGTAGATCAACTCTTGTAATACTCATATCATCAAGATCAATCAAGCAGGAAGTAGGGTATTACCTCCATCGAGAGGGCCCGAACCTGGGTAAACATCGTGTCCCCAGCCTCTTGTTACCATTAGCCTTAGACGCACAGTTTGGGACCCCTACCCGAGATCCGCCGGTTTTGACACCGACATTGGTGCTTTCATTGAGAGTTCCACTGTGTCGTCACTGTAAGGTTTGAGGGCTCGCCTCATTGTCAAGGATAACATCACCTCCGGAGGAGCCCTAGCCCTAGGACAAACTCTCTGACTAGGCGGCTTCGTCCCGACCGCCCGATCGGCCGTTGCACCGACGATGACTTCTCAGGTCATCAAAAACGGCCTCCACGTCGATTCGGAACTCGCCGAACAGATGAATCCAATGGAGCTCTCTTCCCTTAATGAGCTCTTGGATCGCATCGCCGCTCTGGGTGTCGCTACAGACTATGATCGGATTGGGCTTAAACCCGACCGAAGGGAGATTAACTCTCTGTCGGCCACCCATCAGATCACGGTAGTGGAGGATCAATGCATTGATTCTTCCTCTGTTTTGAGGACAAAATATGTCTGGATTCCCGAGCTCTCCGAGCCGGATACCCTTCTACGGGAGGGCAGGTCCCAGGCTCCGAACTTAGAATCGGACGGCAGCCCAGGAAAATTGGGCAACACCCCGGAGTCCAAGCTGCCAAGCTCGGAAACTCCTCTGCCCCTGGGTCTCAGATCGGGTCAGGGTTTGGACTTAAATCTACCCACCCACCAGATTCAAGCAATCTTTCCCACATCAGACAAGAGCCCCAAGAGACAGTACATCACTACTGGGCCAGATTCCTCCTTGTAATGAACAAGGTCAAGGACTGTCGCGAGGAAGACGCAATCTCATTCTTCTGCAAAAATTGCACGGACAAGGGGATCCTCAATGCTATAAGTCGCCGTGACATAGTACACTTTGCTAACCTGGCGGCCATAGTACAGAAGTATTGCACGATGGAAAGCGCCTGGAAAACCCAAACAAAATTTTGGGATACTCCGGCTCTCACTAAACCCTTTGTCCGAACTAAAAGGGTAAACTCTCGAAAGTCACCCGATTCAATTACCAAAAAACCAAGGCCCGATGTAGGGCGTGGAACCATATTGGAGGAATGGCTCAATGGGCCATGCAAAATTCACAGCACACCGAACACCATAACAACACATAGCCTTAGAGCATGTTGGATACTCTGGCAGGTAGCGAAGATCTCCTCATCAACCATACTGCAGAGCAACATCCCACCGAGAATAACAATGCGGTACTGACAGTCTTTGAGACTTTCGCCTCAAATAATAGGCGCAAACGAGCACTCCGCAGCCTCGCCGAAGTCTGCCATGTGGTATCAATAAATCCATGGAACGACACGGCTATAACTTTCAATGCCAGTGATGAACCTCAAGTCCGAACAGTCCGGGCACCAGCCGCTTTGGTCCTTAGTCCAATTGTGGACGGCTTCCGGCTTACTAAAGTGCTCATGGACAGCGGAAGCGGATTAAACCTTATCTATGAGGAAACGCTCAATAAGATGGAAATAGACAAGAGCCGCATTGAGCGAAGCAGCACGACCTTTAGGGGAATCATCCCTAGTCGGGAGTCACGATGTGCGGGAAACATCACACTAGATGTGGTATTCGGCACACCGAAGAATTACAGGTCCGAAGAAATCACATTCGAAGTGGCCCTGTTCAGCAACGGATACCACGCCCTCTTAGGGCGGGACGCATTCACGAGCTTTCAAGCTATACCCCATTACGTGTACATGAAGGTCAAAATGCCCGGGCCCAATGGAATCATCACTCTAGCTAGTGATCTGGATGTTGCACTCCACGCCAAAAATAAAACTGCCGTGCTGGCCCTTGAAGCATTATCGGAAGCCCTCGCGGCCAAAGAACTAACCACGATGCGCTCCACAGTGGACAGGGACGATGTGATACTCGACAAAAGACCCAAGTCCACCTCTTTCAAACCAGCGGACGAGATAGTCAAATTCCAGGTCCACCCAACGGACCCTACAAAAACAGCTTCCATTGGGACACAGCTGAACCCCACAATAGATGCCGCACTGCGAGAATTCTTGCGTGAGAATTGGGATATCTTTGCTTGGCATCCTTCAGACATGCCAGGCATCCCACGTAGGCTGGCCGAAGACAGCCTAAATATACTGAAGGGACAAGCCGGTCAAGCAGACTCTTCGGCGCTTCTCAGAGCCTAAGCGACAGGTCATGGGAGAAGAGCTAGCCAAGCTACCTGAGGCCAGATTCATCAGAGAAATAAAACATCCGGATTGGCTAGCAAACCTGGTGATGGTACCAAAGAAGGACAAATCCTAGCGCCTATGTGTCGATTTCAAGGACCTCAATAAGGCTTGCCCTAAGGATCCCTTCCCCCTCCCCCACATTGACCAAATCATCAATGCTACCGCAGGACACGACTCATTGTGTTTCCTCGACGCATACTCCGGATACCATCAAATCAAGATGGCGGAGTCCGACCAAGCCACAACGACAGTCATCACACCATACGGCCCCTTCTGTTTCAATACCATGCCTTTTGGGCTAAAAAATGCCGGCGCAACCTATCAACGCATGATTCAGACATGCCTGGAGAAGCAGATCAGCAAAACAGTGGATGCATACATAGACGACGTGGTCATCAAAACTAGACACATCGAATCTTTAATAGACGACTTGCGGCTTACGTTCGATAATCTCCGAACATACGACATCAAGCTCAACCCGGAGAAATGTGTTTTCGGCGTACCTGCCGGAAAGCTGCTAGGCTTCATCGTTTCCAACAGAGGAATTGAAGCAAATCTGGCAAAAATTCGAGCTCTGTCACAGTTGGCTATCCCAACAGACCTCAAGCAAATCCAAAAATTAACTGGATGCATGGCTGCCCTAAGCCACTTTATCTCCCGATTAAGAGAACATGCACTACCTCTTTATCGCCTTCTTCGATGCACCGAACATTTCGAGTGGACGGATGCGGCCACAGCCGGACTGGAAGAAATAAAGGCCCTTTTGGCCAAGCAACCCAATCCTGGCCGCGCATAATACTGGCGAACCCATGCTGTTATACATAGTTGCAACACACCAGGTTGTAAGTGCAACGCTCATCGTCGAACGAGAAACGGACGGCCATAAGTTCCCGCTTCAAAAGCTGGTATACTACGTGTCCACTGTCCTAACCCCATGCAAATCCCGGTACCCACACTATCAAAAGATAGCATACGCGGTCTTCATGGCATCCCAAAAGCTACGACACTACTTTCAAGAGTGTTCAATCATGGTGGCCTCCGAAGTACCACTCAATGACATAATAAATAACCACGATGCCTGGGCTGGATTGCTAAATGAGCCATCGAGCTCCTTCCGTTCGACATAACATACAAACCACGACGAGCCATTAAGTCGCAAGTACTGGCTGACTTTGTCGCCGAATGGACAAAAGCCGAACTCCCTAAGGAATACGGCGCATACTCCAATTGGGAGCGGGTGTTGTCCTGACATCCCCCACCGGAGACACGGTCCAATACTTACTCCAAATACTATACACAGACTCCAACAACGCAGCCGAATATGAGGCTCTGTTGCATGGTCTTCGGATGGCAGTCCCCATGGGCATCCAATGCCTAGAAGTGCGCAGGGACTCGAACCTCGCAATATCACAGATAAATGGAGATTTTGATGCCAAGGATCTGAAAATGGCGGCCTACCGTAATGTCATCCTCGAAATGTCAGCTCGGTTCGAGGGGCTCGAATTCCACCATGTGGTCCGAGAAAACAATCAAGCGGCGGATATCCTCGCCCGCATCGGTGCCAAACGCGACCCCGTCCCACCTAATATCTTCTTGGAAAGGCTGTTCAAGCCATCCGTGGTATGGGAAGGGGAGACTGGCAATACCAGTCCGGATCCGAATATAACCCCAGATTCCGAACCATCTAACGTAATCGGAGGCTCTGCGAGATAACACCTTCAGCCCACGAGATCATGGCTGTCATTGCCCCGTGGACCGAGCCTTTCTTAGCCTACCTAAATAGGCAAGAGCTCCTCGAGGACCAAAATGAGGCACGTTGCATTGTGCGGCGCTCCAAGGCCTACAAAATCCATGAGGGAGAGCTTTATAAGAAAAGCGCCACCGGAGCTCTGTTGGAAAAGGCAGTGCCTAGGAGGCGCTTTGGCACGCCTAGGCGCTAGGCAATGGCCAAACGCCTCGCCTAGGGCATAAATGGAGGTCTAGGCACGGCAAGCAAGGAATTGCGTACCTAAGTAAGAAATCATGCTACATACTGCACTGATATGCCAAACGGGTTATATTTCAATGGCAGTAGACAGGAATTGACCTTTTTATATGCCCTAAACTAATATCAACACCCATATAATAATCACAAATACACTACGAGTAAAAACTATATTACCGCCTAGGCCGCGCCTAGGGCGCTTAGGCACCGCCTAGGCACTAGGCGAAGGCCAACCGCCTCGCTTACGCCTACCGCTTTTTCCAACCTTGCACCAGAGTGCTCCAAAGATGCATCTCCGAAGAGGAAGGGCGGCAGCTCTTGGACGAAATCCATGCCGGACTCGGCGGCCACCACGCTGCAGCTCGGGCACTCGTAAGCAAGGCCTTCCATACAGGTCTTTACTGGCCGACAGCTCGGGCAGATGCACAGGACCTTGTCCAACATTGCGTTGGTTGCAAACTTTTCACCAATCAGAGCCATTTGCCCCCTACCGCTCTCCAAACAATCCCCATAACTTGGCCCTTCACGGTCTGGGGGCTTGATATGCTTGGACCCCTTAAAGGGGGAAGCCATAAGAAAAATACTTATTGGTCATGGTGGACAAGTTCACCAAGTGGATAGAAGCCAAACCAGTCAAAACGGCCGAATCCGGACCAGTGATAGACTTCATATCAGGGGTTGTGCACCGCTATGGTGTCCCGCACAGCATCATCACTGACAACGGCTCAAATTTCACAGCTGATGAGGTGAAAACTTGGTGCGGCAATATGGGCATTAAGCTCGATTACGCCTCTGTCTATCACCCCCAAACGAACGGTCAAGTCGAATGTGTAAATGGTCTTATCATGAGCGGCGTCAAACCCAAACTAGTGCGATCCTTGAAGGAATCGGATACGCACTGGGTCGAGGAGCTCAACTCCGTACTATGGGGCTGCGGACCACGCCAAATCGCACCACCGGATACACACCATTTTTATGGTCTACGGCGCAGAGGCAGTACTACCCTGCGATTGAATTCATGACTCACCTCGCGTGCACATGTATGAAGAGAGAGAGGCCAAGATAGATCGACAGGACAACTTAGATTCCCTGGAGGAGGAGCGGGACGTCGCAAAAGCTCGTTCCGCATTCTATCAGCAGCAGGCTCGAAGGTATCAAAGCATAGAAGTATGGGCCAAAACTTATAACGTTGGCGAACTCGTTCTACGCCTACTGGAGAAGAAGAAGGACAAGATCAAGCCCAAGTGGGAGGGTCCCTTCATCATTGATAAAGTTCTCACCGGAGGAGCATACCGTTTGCGAAATGCATCAGATAACAGACTCGAGCCGAACCCATGGAACGCGTCCAGACTCCGAAGATTCTATGCCTAGTGCCGAACTCAGTGTTCGTCTCCTTACCTCCGCCTTTTTAATTATGTCCTCCTTTTTTCTTTCTTTTCCTTTTTTCTTTTTACACATAAAGCCTTACATGCTTTATGGATGCTTCGATCACTCCGGCCGCACTATGCGTGCTCAATATACCTGGGGGCTTCCTATACGGAAGCTTAATATAATTATTTTCATGGCTTTATGCCCACCACATATGCGTCACCTTTCCATATGTGCCTTTTATTCACCATTATATGCATCGATATGACTTAAGTTTTGGCCATGCTGGGTTGCCTGGTTCTTGTGTTTATGCCCTACGTTCCCGTTAATTCGGCTAGGGCATAAGGGGAGCACCTCTGTGATTGTTACTGCCGGGTCAGCCGGATGTGTACCTCATACTGGGTGAAGCCGAAAGCAATCGTTCTCAAGGGAATATTCGGTCGGTGAACAAAAGATGCTTTTTATCTATTACAACATAAATCCCTAGATGTTTTGTATCTTGCGTCTCTGTTCGCAGTTCGGATATGCACATTATTGCATGCATACCCAGGGAAAGGAACCCTTAACGGAACTATTCTCTCTGGAAGATGTTTCTTACTAACCATGTAATATAAGATAACTAGTTGGGTACTTGTCTGTTCAAGCACTTATGACCCCTACGCCTGGTTTCCATGCGTACCCCAGTTTTACATAACTGAGCGGGTATTCGGATACACTTAGGACTGTCGGGTCCGGAGGCTAAAGCGAAAAGGTCCACCAAGACAAATGATTTACAATCCGGCTAGGGACTACATATGTCCAGTGAAGTACATAGTCACTTGGACTGGCTAAATTCTTCTTCTATACCATCCAACAGGCTGTCTAGCCTACAATCCTGTTGGGAATACTTTGCGGCTAATTCTACTTGTTCATATACCAGACTTATGGGGATCTCTTTCCCATCTGGCCCCACCGGTCCAACCTCGGCCATATGGTTCAGGTCAGCCTTGGCACATCGCGTCTTCACCATTGCCTAGGCTTCCCTTGCACCTTGTCGGCAGGCCGATATCTTCCATAATCGGAAGCGCCGCTGTGCTCCCTTGAGAATATCCACAAGCTCCCCCATGCCTCCTGGCAGGGAAGCGGATGGCCACAAGGCCTGGGCAATACCCTGCATCACTTGCCGAACTCGTTCGTGCAGTTGTGAGAGATCTTGCAGCAGATCGCCTGCGGATCCGGTCATCTCCTCTTCAGGACGGCCTGTCAGGATACCTACAGACATAACTCTGTTAATGCGTTTCTTCGCTGAACTGTACTGTAGTTCGTTTAAGCGCTTACCATAAATGCTGCGCCGAAGCCTCCTATTCTCCTTCACGGAGTCAGTGAGCTGGGCCAGAACATCTGCTAATTCGACACCCAGCCGTATATTGGCATCTTAGAGATCGTTTTTCTCCCGCCTAACTTGTGTAAGCACACGCTCGCCAGCCTTTAGCTATCTTCGAGCGTACGGCTCATCTTCTCGTACGATCTCCGGACTCTCTCCGGGATTGTCTGCGGAATCTATTGTTAGATTTCTAAAGCATGCCAAATATTAACTGGTCTATGTACTTACATTCTTTTTGATTGAGACACGTTACCAGATGAGGCCTTCTCGGATTCCTCTATTTTGGCAAGTGAGGCCCTCGGCTGGGGCTTGCATCCCTCTAGCTCTTGAGATGAATGGGTATTCTTCTCTACAAGAACCTATGATTACAATGATCCTTAAATCAGTTGTGCCAACTGTTTCAAGTCTCAGGGGCTACTGATATACATACTTATCAAAATTTTCTTACCTGTATATCCTTTACATACTAGGCCGTCGCTCTGGCAAGTCCATCTTGAGCAGCTCGGATGTACGCGTCCCCTGAATTGAAGGAATTGAACGCCTCTTTGGAAGAAATACCATCGCGGAGTATGGCCTGTCTGCGCTGGTGATTCATGGCACTCTCCACTTCAGAATTCATAGCGGAGATTCTGTCCGCATCCTCTGTAGGAGGATAGTTCGGCGTTGTCCCCACATTAGCCTCCACTCGTGAGGCCGGTTCTGGAATCCGGCTGGCGGAGGCGTGGCCGGCAGGGTCTCCGGATATAGTCTGGCGACTACTCTTTCTGCCAAGACATAATGGACGCTATTACATTTCAAAGATGATAATCATGGAACAAGTTTTAAATTATACCTCTGCGACGGCATCTTAGTCCTAACTGCCTTCCTCTTAAGCTTGCCTGGCCTGGGTGCCCTTTGTTGATGAGCCCCCATGGGCTCGGCACGACATCCCAATAGCTGTTTCTATAAAAGTACAGTATATGTGCATAAGGTATGGCATAAAGAAGGAATCCTTCTCGGAAGTTAGGACTTCGGATTTACTTACGTGTGATATAGGGAGCAGTCCAGGATAATCGGCGATGATGGCCACCAAGGTGCTATCATAGCTTTCCTGGTAAAATGTCCCATCGACGAGCTCCACAGATATGTCTGGATCTTCTCCAAGTCCGAGGTCTAGAGCCCGGTTGGGGTCCTCTGGCTGCGGAGATAGGTTGTTGAACTCTTCCACGGCCTTTTTCAGTTCCTCCTATGAAATAGCGAGGTAAATAATTGCGACAAGGGATGTAAGAATGAATAGAGTTGAGTAAAGGATGACAGCTTACCCAGGTTGGGGGGTTGTACATGGAAAATCCATCCCGTAGCTTAATGCGGAGGAACTCCTGTTCTCCTTTGTACAAATCGGACAATATTCCCGCCAGAGCGGTGGCGGAGTCCGGACCTTTACGACCGCAGCGGGTGGCATCGTCTTCTCCGTTGAAGTGCCACATGGGTTTCCCCCGATATTGAAGTGGCTGCACCCCTCGCATTATGCGTATTGACATAACCTTGATTATTGTCAGTCCTGATTGGGCCAGTATTTTTATCCTGCCCATCACGTAGAGGACTTCTCTATTATCTTCCTCCTGGGGGCTCCGGGGGCACCAGCTTTGGCGTTTCTTCAGCGAAGCATTAGTAAACTCAGGAAGGCCCGTCCGGATTGGGTCCGGAAGGGGAACGTCCTCTACATAAAACCACTCCGAAGGCCAGTCTTCGGATGCCTTCTTTGGAGTGCCGGACAAGTATCTGGTCTAGGTGACGCGCCATATTTCGGCTCCGCCCACTTGATATATAGATCCCTCTTGATTACGAGGGACGAATAGCCTCTTCCGTAGCACGAAATGAGCCTCATAGCCTAGAAATAGCTCACAGAGGGCAACATAACATGCGATGTGCAGTACGGAGGCAGGGGTAAAATTATGCAGCTAGAGGACATAGAACTCCAGGAGCCCGCGGAGGAACGAGTGGATTGGAAACCCGAGTCCCCTCAGTAAATATGGGACAAGGCATACCCGCTCCCCCTGAGATGGGTTAGGAAAGCTCTTTGCTTGCTCCCCGCCATTATAGGTGGCTAGTCCGGCTCGAACGGGGACCATGTATGCAGGTGGAAGAAACCCCTGGGTCTGCGACTCTACTAATTGGATATGGGGGACAGAACACTTTTCCCAATCGCCTAGCTTAGAGCTAAGGGTGCGAGAGGGGGATCTGCGGCGGCCGGCCATGATGGAATGGTTTTTTCCGGGCGCGTTCTGTTGAATGCTTGCTAGGGGAAGATGGTGTGATTTGGATCTGAGGATCCCCGTCTCTTCAAATAGACGGTTTGCTTACAGGGTCAGGGTGGCAAATGTAAAAATGTCCTTACTTCTCATATTCACTTGACACGTGGAGATAGCCATTATTGAAGCATAGAAGCTGAGGATTACACCATTGATGGGAAGCCGGACACTGGTCGCTACAACAGGTACTCTGGATTTGGAGAAGAACCCGCCTTGCAATGCCGAAGAAAATCTGCACGCCGGACTCATCGTCATTGAAGCCTGGTTCGGGGGCTATTGAGGGAGTCCTGGATTAGGGGGTCCTCGGACAGCCAGACTATACCCTTTGGCCGAACTGTTGGACTATGAAGATACAAGATTGAAGACTTCGTCTCGTGTCCGGATGGGACTCTCCCTTGCGTGGAAGGCAAGCTTGGCAATTCGGATATGTAGATCTCCTTCTCTGTAACCGACTCTGTGTAACCCTAGCCCCCTCCGGTGTCTATATAAACCGGAGGGTTTAGTCTGTAGGACAAGAACAATCATAATCATAGGCTAGCTTCTAGGGTTTAGCCTCTACGATCTCGTGGTAGATCAACTCTTGTAATACTCATATCATCAAGATCAATCAAGCAGGAAGTAGGGTATTACCTCCATCGAGAGGGCCCGAACCTGGGTAAACATCGTGTCCCCAGCCTCCTGTTACCATTAGCCTTAGACGCACAGTTCGGGACCTCCTACCCGAGATCCACCGATTTTGACACCGATAGGAAAAACACATTACGAGCTCTAAGGAGAGAGGATGGGTCCAAGTGCAGTTCAAATGATGAGATGAGGGAGATGGCTGCAGCTTTCTATCAGAATTTATTCACATCGGAGGGGTCTACCCGCGTAGACAACATCCTCCAACTTTTTCAGGAGAGATATCTGACGGCATGAACGAGATGCTCACGGCTGCAATATCAGAGTCAGAAATAGAGACAACTCTATTCCAAATGGGTCCGATGAAAGCTCCTGGCCCCGATGGGCTTCCAGCGAAATTCTATCAACGCCACTGGGCGTTGGTTCGGGAGGACGTTTGCACCGCTGTGCGGGACTTCCTTCACGGGGTGGCGATGCCAGATTCCTTTAACGATATAGTAATTGCCATGATCCCCAAGGCTAACTCACCAGAGTTATTAACACAATTCCATCCGATTAACTTATGCAATGTGTGTTGTACAAGATTGCTGCTAAGGTTCGAGCAAATAGATTGAAGGTGATCCTGCCGGTTCTTAATTATCTCAGAAGAACATAGTGCATTTGTGCCAGGGAGGTTGATCACAGACAATGTTCTTATGGCATATGAGTGTGTACATGTGCTACGTCTTGAGCTAGCGTTGGTTTCCCCGAAGAGGAGAGGGTGATGCAGCAAAGTGCAGCGTAAGTATTTCCCTCCGTTTTTGAGAACCAAGGTATCAATCCAGTAGGAGGCTCCTCAAAAGTCCCACGCACCTACACAAACAAACTGAGAACTCACAACCAATGCAATAAAGGGGTTGTCAATCCCTTCACGGCCACTTGCGAAAGTGAGATCTAATAGAGATAGTATGATAAAATAAATATATTTTTGGTATTTTATAGTATAGATGCAAGAAAGTAAAGATGCAAATAAAAGTACATTGAAAGCAAATAAGATAAGAGATAGACCCGGGGGCCATAGGTTTCACTAGAGGCTTCTCTCGAGAGCATAAGTATTACGGTGGGCGAACAAATTACTGTCAATCAATTGATAGAAAAGAGAATAATTATGACGTTATCTAGGCATGATCATGTATATAGGCATCACATCCATAACAAGTAGACCGACTCCTGCCTGCATCTACTACTATTAGTCCACACATCAACCGCTATCCAGCATGCATCTAGAGTATTAAGTTCATAAGAAAGGAGTAACACATTAAGCAAGATGATATGATGTAGAGGGATAAACTCATGCAATATGATATAAACCCCATCTTATTATCCTCGATGGCAACAATACAATACGTGTCTTGCAACCCTTTCTATCACTGGGTAAGAACACCGCAAGATTGAACCCAAAGCTAATCACTTCTCCCATGGCAAGAAAGATCAATCTAGTAGGCCAAACCAAACCGATAATTCGAAGAGACTTGCAAAGATAACTCAATCATACATAAAAGAATTCAGAGAAGATTCAATTAATATCCATAGATAAATCTGATCATAAACCCACAATTCATCAGATCTTGACAAACACACCGCAAAAAGAGATTACATCGAATAGATCTCCACAAGAGAGGGGGAGAACATTGTATTGAGATCCAAAAAGAGAGAAGAAGCCATCTAGCTAATAACTATGGACCCGTAGGTCTGTGGTAAACTACTCACAACTCATAGGAGGGGCAAGGATGTTGATGTAGAGGCTCTCCATGGTCAATTCCCCCTCCGACAGAGTGCCGGTGAAGGCTCCAAGATGGGATCTCGCGGATACAGAAGGTTACGGTGGTGGTAATTGTGTTTCGTGGTGCCCCTGGATGTTTTCGGGGTCCGTAGGTATATATAGGAAGAAGAAGTACGTCGGTGGACGCCCAAGGGGCCCACGAGACAGGGGGGCGTGCCCTCCTATCTCGTGGGGCCCTCGGAGCTTTCTTGACTTGCACTCCAGGCTCTCCGGATCAGATTTGTTCCAAAAATAACGCTCCCGAAGGTTTCATTCCGTTTGGACTCCATTTGATATTCCTTTTGTTCGAAATACTGAAATAGGCAAAAAAACAACAATACGGGCTGGGCCTCCGGTTAGTAGGTTAGTCCCAAAAATGATAATAATGTATAAAATAAAGCCCATAAACATCCAAAACAGGTAATATAATAGCATGGAACAATCAAAAATTATAGATACGTTGGAGACGTATCAAGCATCCCCAAGCTTAATTCCTGCTCGTCCTCGAGTAGGTAAATGATAAAGAAAGAATTTTTGATGTGGAATGCTACCTAGCATAATTCTCAATGTAATTTTCCTTCATTGTGGCATGAATGTTCAGATCCAACTAATACAAAATAAAAGTTCATATTGACATAAGAAATAGTAATACTTCCAGCATACTAAGCAAGTAATCATGTCTTCTCAAAATAGCATGGCCAAAAGAAAGTTATCCCTACAAAATCATATAGTCTGGCTATGCTCTATCTTCATCACACAAAGTATTTAATCATGCATAACCCCGATGACGAGCCAATCAATTGTTTCATACTTTAATAATCTCAAACTCTTTCAACTTTCACGCAATACATGAGCGTGAGCCATGAACATAGCACTATATGTGGAATAGAATGGTGGTTGTGGAGAAGACAAAAAGGAGAAGATAGTCTCACATCAACTAGGCGTATCAACGGGCTATGGAGATGCCCATTAATAGATATCAATGTGAGTGAGTAGGGATTGCCATGCAACGGATGCACTAGAGCTATAAATATATGAAAGCTCAACAAAAGAAAACTAGTGGGTGTGCATCCAACTTGCTTGCTCACGAAGACCTAGGGCATTTTGAGGAAGCCCATCATTGGAATATACAAACCAAGTTCTATAATGAAAAATTCCCACTAGTATATGAAAGTGACAACATATGAGACTCTCTATCATGAAGATCATGGTGCTATTTTGAAGCACAAGTGTGGAAAAAGAGATAGTACCATTGTCCCTTCTCTCTTTTTCTCTCATTCTTTTTTTTCTTTTTTTTCTTTTTTTTTCTTTTTGGCCTTTCTCTTTTTTCTTTCTTTGGCCTTTCTTTTTTTTGTAAAGTCTGAAGTCTCATCCCGACTTGTGGGGGAATCATAGTCTTCATCATCCTTTCCTCACTGGGACAATGCTCTAATAATGAAGATCATCACACTTTTATGGATTTACAACTCGAAGATAGAACAAGATATGACTCAATGTGGATGCCTCCGGTGGTATACCGGGATATGCAATGAATCAAGAGCGACATATATGAAGATTATGATGGTGGCTTTGCCACAAATACGATGTCAACTACATGATCATGCAAAGAGCAATATGACAAAAGTAATGTGTGTCATATGAACGGAACGGTGGAAAGTTGCATGGCAATATATCTCGGAATGGCTATCTAAATGCCATAATAGGTAGATATGGTGGCTGTTTTGAGGAAGGTATATGGTGGGTGTATGGTACCGGCGAAAGTTGCACGACACAAGAGAGGCTAGCAATAATGGAGGGGTGAAAGGGTGCGTATAATCCATGGACTCAACATTAATCAAAAGAACTCATATACTTGTTGTAAAAATTTAGAAGTCATCAAAAACCAAAGCATTACGCGCATGCTCCTAGGGGGATAGATTGGTAGGAAAAGACCATCGCTCGTCCCCGACTGCCACTCATAAGGAAGACAATCAATAAATAACATTGTGCTCCAACTTCATCACAAAGCGGTTCACCATACGTGCATGCTACGGGAATCACAAACTTCAACACAAGCATTCTTTAAAACCGTAATCACCCAACTAGCATGACTTTAATATTACTACCTCCATATCTCAAAACAATTATCAAGTATCAAGTTGATCATAGCATCCAATTCACTTTCTATGATAGTTTTTATTATACCCAACTTGGATGCTCATCATTCTAGGACCAGATTTGTAACCATAGCAAATACCATGCTGTTCTAAAAGACTCTCAAAATAATATAAGTGAAGCATGGTAGACTAGCAATTTCTATAAAATTAATCCACCACCATGCTCTAAAAGATATAAGTGAAGTACTAGAGCAAAAACTATCAAGCTCAAAAGATATAAGTGAAGCACATAGAGTATTCTAGCAAATTCTAATCAAATAGGCTTCTTCCAAAAGGTGTGTTACAGCAAGGATGATTGTGGTAAACTAACAAGCAAATACCAATATAATACACGACGCTCCAAGCAAAACACATATCATGTGGTGAATAAAAATATAGCTCCAAGTAAAGTTACCAATGAGCGAAGATGAAAGAGGTGATGCCTTCCCGGGGCATCCCCAAGCTTAGGCTTTTGGCTATTCTTGAATATCTTGGGGTTCCTTGGGCATCCCCAAGCTTAGGCTCTTGCCACTCTTTATTCCATAGTCCATAAAAGCTTTACCCAAAACTCAACAGGAAATCTTATAAGCTCCGTTAGTGAAAGAAAACAAAACCACCACATAAGGTACTGTAAGTAACTCATTCTTTATTTATTTTGGTGTTAAACCTACTGTATTCCAACTTCCTTATGGTTTATAAACTAATTTATTAGCCATAGATGCATTGAAGTAAGCAAACAACACATGAAAAACAGAATCTGTCAAAAACAGAACGGTCTGTAGCAATCTGTAACTAACGCAAACTTCTGGAACTCTAAAATTCCTACCAAAATATGACGTACTGTACAATTTGTTTATTGATCGTCAGCAAAAATAATCAATGCAAAAGCTCTTTTCTGTGATTTATTGAATTTTTTCTCGTGAGCGCAAAGTTTCTGCTTTTCAGCAGAATCAAATCAACCATCATCATAGTTTATCCTATAGGTTCTACTTGGCACAAACACTAAAAAGAGATAAAACACATCTAAACAGAAAGTAGAAACAAAATTTAACATTAAACAGGAATAAAAACAAAGAATATAAAGAAAATTGGGTTGCCTCCCAACTAGCGCTATTGTTTAACGCCCCTAGCTAGGCATAAAAGCAATGATAGATCTAACGAGTGCCATCTTTGGCACTTGATTCATAGGTAGCAAGATTGTGATCTCCAGGGATCTCTCCCTTTTTAGTAACGGCCAAACCCTTAGGCAAAAATTCAAGAAATTCATTGGTAGCAAAAGGTTCCTTAATGATAGAGAGACCATTGGGGAGAACACAAATAGATTTGAGGCCCGTGTCTTCCTTACTAGAAGTTTCGCTTTTATTTTCAGGAACATAGATGAGCTTGGTGGTTTTTGTAGGGGGTTTTGGGGTATCTTTCATGGGAGAAAAAGCCGAACCTAAGTTGGTAATTATATCTTCAAGTTTACCAATTCTAGCAGAATCAAGATCTATTTTTTCATTAACTATAGGTTCTTTTGCTTTAAGGTTTTTCAAGGTAACTCCAACCCTAGATTCATATTGGGTGATAATATTATGAATATTTTTATCCAAATTTTCAATCAACTCAATAGTGGAAATTTTATTTTCAATAATATCAAGCCGTTGCATAACATTTTCTAAAGTTAAAACAGTTCCATTAACCAAAAGAGGTGGTGAGCCAAATAAATCTAACATAGCTCTATAAGCATCAAACATATGGCTACTATGAAATCACCTCCGGTAGCAATATCAAGAACACATCTATTCCAAGGAGTAATCCCTACATAAAAATTGCGGACAAGAACGGAAGTTGAAAGCTTCCTAGGAGATTTATATTGAGCATTGCAAATTCTATGCCAAGCATCTTTTAAATTTTCTCCCTCCCTTTGCTTAAAATTGAGAATTTCTTGTTCAGGAGAGATAATAAGGATAGGAAGACTAGCCATAATGACGAGGTAAACGAGCAAGCACACGGGCAATGGAAAAAGCCAAGCGGAAAGAGAGGAGGAAATTGGGAAAGAGAGGGCGGATAAAACGGCAAGGGTGAAATGGGGGAGAGGAAAACGAGAGGCAAATGGCAAATAATGTAAATGCGAGGGAGATGTGTTTGTGATGGGTACTTGGTATGTCTTGACTTGAGCAAAGACCTACCCAGCAACGATGCCAGAAATCCTTCTTGCTACGTCTTGAGCTAGCGTTGGTTTTCCCTGAAGAGGAGAGGGTGATGCAGCAAAGTGTAGCGTAAGTATTTCCCTCAGTTTTTGAGAACCAAGGTATCAATCCAGTAGGAGGCTCCTCAAAAGTCCCATGCACCTACACAAACAAACTGAGAACTCGCAACCAATGCAATAAAGGGGTTGTCAATCCCTTCACGGCCACTTGCGAAAGTGAGATCTAATAGAGATAGTATGATAAAATAAATATATTTTTGGTATTTTATAATATAGATGCAAGAAAGTAAAGATGCAAATAAAAGTACATTAAAAGCAAATAAGATAAGAGATAGAACCGGGGGCCATAGGTTTCACTAGAGGCTTCTCTCGAGAGCATAAGTATTACGGTGGGCGAACAAATTACTGTCAAGCAATTGATAGAAAAGAGAATAGTTATGACGTTATCTAGGCATGATCATGTATATAGGCATCACATCCATAACAAGTAGACCGACTCCTGTCTGCATCTACTACTATTACTCCACACATCGACCGCTGTCCAGCATGCATCTAGAGTATTAAGTTCACAAGAACGGAGTAACGCATTAAGCAAGATGATATGATGTAGAGGGATAAACTCATGCAATATGATATAAACCCCATGTTGTTATCCTCGATGGCAACAACACAATACGTGTCTTGCAACCCTTTCTGTCACTGGGTAAGAACACCGCAAGACTGAACCCAAAGCTAAGCACTTCTCCCATGGCAAGAAAGATCAATCTAGTAGGCCAAACCAAACCGATAATTCGAAGAGACTTGCAAAGATAACTCAATCATACATAAAAGAATTCAGAGAAGATTCAATTAATATCCATAGATAAATCTGATCATAAACCCATAATTCATCGGATCTTGACAAACACACCGCAAAAAGAGATTACATCGAATAGATGTCCACAAGAGAGGGGGAGAACATTGTATTGAGATCCAAAAAGAGAGAAGAAGCCATCTAGCTAATAACTATGGACCCGTAGGTCTGTGGTAAACTACTCACAACTTATAGGAGGGGCAAGGATGTTGATGTAGAGGCCCTCCATGGTCGATTCCCCCTCCGGTAGAGTGCCGACGAAGGCTCCAAGATGGGATCTCGCGGATACAGAAGGTTACGGTGGTGGAAATTGTGTTTCGTGGTGCCCCTGGATGTTTTCGGGGTCTGTAGGTATATATAAGAAGAAGAAGTACGTCGGTGGACGCCCGAGGGGCCCACAAGACAGGGGGCGCACCCTACAGGGGGGAGGGGGGCGCCCTCCTATCTCGTGGGGCCCTCGGAGGTTTCTTGACTTGCACTCCAGGCTCTCCGGATCAGATTTGTTCCAAAAATAACGCTCTCGAAGGTTTCATTCCATTTGGACTCCGTTTGATATTCCTTTTCTTCGAAATACTGAAATAGGCAAAAAAACAGCAAAAGAATTCGGAGAAGAATCATATATTATTCATTGATAAACTTAATCATAAACACACAATTCATCGGATCTCGACAAACACACCGCAAAAAGAGATTACATCGAATAGATCTCCACAAGAGAGGGGGAGAACATTGTATTGAGATCCAAAAAGAGAGAAGAAGCCATCTAGCTAATAACTATGGACCCGTAGGTCTATGGTAAACTACTAACAACTCATCGGAGGGGCAAGGATGTTGATGTAGAAGCCCTCCCTGGTCGATTCCCCCTCCGACAGAGTGCCGGCGAAGGCTCCAAGATGGGATCTCGCGGATACAGAAGGTTACGGCGGTGGAAATTGTGTTTCGTGGTGCTCTTGGATGTTTTTGGGGTACGTAGGTATATATATGAGGAAGAAGTACGTCGGTGGCCACCCGAGGGGGCCACGAGACAGGGGGCGCGCCCTACAGGGGGGGGCGTGGCCCCCTATCTCGTGGGATCCTCGGGAGCTTCTTGACTTGCACTCCAAGCTCTCCGAATCTCGTTCGTTCCAAAAATCACGCTCCCGAAGGTTTCATTTCGTTTGGACTCCGTTTGATATTCCTTTTCTTCGAAATACTGAAATAGGCAAAAAAACAGCAATATGGACTGGGCCTCCGGTTAGTAGGTTAGTCCCAAAAATGATAATAATGTATAACATAAAGCCCATAAACATCCAAAATAGGCAATATAATAGCATGGAACAATCAAAAATTATAGATACGTTGGAGACACATCAACATGCGATCAGGACACGAAAGAGGAAAAACCCTTTATGCATTGTCAAGCTCGATATGATGAAAGCATATGATAGGGTGGAGTGTATATTTCTCGAGCAAGTGTTGAGGAAGCTTGGTTTCACGGAGAACTGGATAGATATGGTTATGAGGTGCGTGACTTCTGCATGGTTTGTGGTCAAGCTCAATGGGGGAGTTTCTCAGAGTTTTTTGCCATCTAGGGGCCTACGGCAAGGCGGCCCGCTTTCCCCATATCTGTTTTTTCTATGTTGAAGGTTTCTCCGCACTTCTGAAGCATGAACAGCGAGAGAATAAGATGAAAGGAGTGTCATTTGGGAGCACTGGCCCCCATGTAACACACCTGCTTTTTGCTGATGACAGTATAGTGTTTCTAGAAGGAACTCAAGCAACTTTACGAATCTTGGGGGATATATTGGCAGAGTATGAGATGGCCTCGGGACAGAAAGTAAACCTTCAGAAATCATGTATCTTCTTTGGAAAAGGGTGCAAAGATGAGTATAAGGTGGGACTCAAGCAAGCTATTGGGATCAACTCTGAGGCTTTGAGTGAACGGTACCTTGGGCTTCCAACACTGGTTGGCAAGTCAAAAGAGGGCACGTTCAAATATGTTAGGGAAATCTCAACTCACAAGGTCTTGATAACCCACAAGTATAGGGGATCACTGTAACACCCCGGATGTAACTTTCCATCTTTGTATCTCCAACTCTTGCCATTTTCGGCTATGTGATATGTTATTCCCTCTGTGTTGGGTTTTGCCTTTTGTTTTGCATTTTATTCTTGTCATGCATATCATATCATGTCATCATGTGCATCTCATTTGCATACGTGTTCGTCTCATGCATCCGAGCATTTTCCCCGTTGTCCGTTTCGCAATCCGACACTCCCACATGCACCGGCGCACCCGTCTTGTATATTTTCGTGTACGGGTGTTAAATGTTCTCGGAATGGACCGAGACTTGCCAAGTGGCCCTGGTATAGCACCGGTAGACCGCCTGTCAAGTTTCGGGTCATTTGGAGCTCGTTTGGTACTCCAACGGTTAACCGCATAACCGCAATGGCCTATTTTGAGTTGCAGCCCAACACCCCTCCAAAACAGCCCAATAACCCATCTAAGTCACTTCCATGCTCTCCGTCGTCGGATCACGATCATGTGGGCGAAAACTACACCTCATTTGGACACTCCTAGCTCCCTCTACCTACAAATATGCATCTCCCCCTCCAAATCCAGGCGAAACCCTAGAAATTCCCCCTCTCCGCAGCCGGACACGTCCGGACGGAGCCGGACGCGTCCGCCGCCGCGCCCCAGCCTGTCGCAGCCCGCCAC
>NC_041385.1:122924329-122933713 GCF_002162155.2 Triticum dicoccoides
CTCGGGCGCCCGCCGCCGCCACCGGCTGCACGCTCCGGTTGGCCCCGCCGTGCCGGCCTCCGCCAGATCTGGCGCCCCATCTCCGGCAGCCGCGTCGCCCCGTCTCCGGCGACGCCTCGATCCGTGTGCGAGCCGGATCCAGATCTGAACCCTCGGTTGACTTTTTTCCTCCCCCAAAATCCCCTAAGTCTTTTCTGTTAGTAATTTTTGTTGCATGTTCATCGCACCACAACTTTGCACCCGTGGCTCCGTTTTGGGCGTGTAGCATACCGATTTGTTCACCTCAAAGAGTACATCATTTCATCTCATTGCATCATTTTCATTTGAGCTCATCTTGTTGGCTGAAATGCTGTTGGAGGAGTGCTTCATAATGTTAGTTTCAGATTCTTATCAGAACATGCACTTTTGTCATTTTTGCCATGATTGATGTGTGCATCCTATGTACTTGAGCCCTACATGTGTTTTGATCCATGCCATGCCATCTTTACAGAGGTACTTGCCATGTATTTTTGTGATCAATGTGGTGACTAGCACAAGCATGCAAACTAGGCTTCATGATATTGCTGATTTTAGTCCCTGTTCTGCTATTATTGTGATGCCATTTAAACTTGATGCTACAGAGAGATCCATGCATAATTTGAGATACTTCAGTAAGGGTGTTTTGAACATATGGTTATTCTCTATCCATCCATGCCCCTGGTTGCAATTATGTAGTAGTCTAGCATGTCATTTTCGTGCTCTACTTTTGCTTCAAAATGTTTTCTGGCAGATTGTTTACATGTTATTCAATTTTGCCAAGGTTGTTGTAGTTGATCCATGTATGCTATGATGTTGTTCTTGCCGTGTATAGCTTCTATGCCATGTATTCTTGATGGATGTATGCTTAGTTTATCATGAAATGCTCTGTAGTGAGTGCATCGAGCTCACGAAGGTGCCTTCGTAATTCTGTCAATGCCATGCTCTGTTTGCTGAATCTGTTAACGAAACTTGCTATGTTCACATGGGTGCCATCATATTTTCTGATCCTTTTTGGCTTATGGTTAGTAAGGGACTTTTGATATATGCTTTGAGTAGATTCATTCCATGTCTTGTTTTTCTATTATAAGTTCCTGTAGCTTGTTGATAACTTGTTCTGAACATTGCTTCGTGATGCTGTTTATGCCATGTCCAACCTGATATTTTTTGCTCTTTTGCCATGCTTGTTTGAACCTGTTATGATGTGATTTAGCCGTAGCTCAGTGTTCCTCTTTTGTTAAACATCTCCTTTAGATCACTGCCATATGCTTTGTTTTTATGTTGGGGTGCTGTAGCATAGTTTCTTGTTGCATGCTAAGAAGCATCGTGCTGTTAATTGCAGCTTTGTGCCATTCTTGTGTTGCTTGCCATTTGCAAACCGTGCATCCGTTTCCGACGATCCTTATATCGATTTCAACCAAAATCATCTCATCTTTCCAGCGGCATACTTGGTTTGCCAAGTTGATGCCTTGTTCATCCTTTTTCCTCCCAGAGCACGCATATGCATTGCATATCACATCTCGCATATCATGACATGTATTGCATCATGTTGCTTGAGCATTGCACCGTGATTTATTGTGTTCCTTTGCTTGTGTTCTTGCTTTGGGTAGAGCCGAGAGACGAGTACGTGCACGAGGAACCTGTTGAGAACGCTTACGAGGATCAAGCCTTCGACAACTCTGAGAACCTTGCAGGCAAGATGACCATACCTTCGATATCACTTCTATCTTTGCTTGCTAGTACTCGCTCTATCGCTATGTTAGCTCTACCTGCCACTGTTTATCATGCCTCCCTATTGCCATGTCAAACCTCTAACTATCCTGTCCTAGCAAACCGTTGTTTGGCTATGTCACCGCTTTTGCTCAGCCCCCCTTATAGCGTTGCTAGTTGCAGGTGAAGATGAAGTTTGTTCCTGGTCGGAACATGGATATTTTGGGATATCACAATATCTCCTATTTAATTAATGCACCTTATATACTTGGTAAAGGGTGGAAGGCTCGGCCTTATGCCTGGTGACTTGTTCCACTCTTGCCGCCCTAGTTTCCGTCATACCGGTGTTATGTTCCTTGATTTTGCGTTCCTTACACGGTTGGGTGATTTATGAGACCCCCTTGACAGTTCGCTTTGAATAAAACTCCTCCAACAAGGCCCAACCTTGGTTTTACCATTTTCCACCTAAGCCTTTTTCCCTTGGGTTTTCGCGAGCCCAAGGGTCATCTTTATTTTAACCCCCCCGGGCCAGTGCTCCTTCGAGTGTTGGTCCGAACTAGAGCCACTTGCAGCGCCACCTCGGGGAAACTTGAGGGCTGGTTCTAGTTGTACGTAGTGTTCATCCGGTGTGCCCTGAGAACAAGATATGTGTAGCTCCTATCGGGATTTGTCGGCACATCGGGCGGTCTAGCTGGTCTTGTTTTACCATTGTCGAAATGTCTTGCGAACCGGGATTCCGAGACTGATCGGGTCTTCCCGGGAGAAGGTATATCCTTCGTTGACCGTGAGAGCTTGTGATGGGCTAAGTTGGGACACCCCTGCAGGGTATTTTATCTTTTGAAAGCCGTGCCCGCGGTTATTAGGCAGATGGGAATTTGTTAATTTCCGGTTGTAGATAACTTCACACTTGACTTCATTAAAATACATCAACTATGTGTGTAGCCGTGATGGTCTCTTCTCGGCGGAGTCCGGGAAGTGAACACGGTTTGAGTTATGCTTGACGAAAGTAGTTTCAGGATCACTTCTTGATCACTTCTAGCTTCTCGACCGTTGCGTTGCTTCTCTTCTCGCTCTCACTTGCGTATGTTAGCCACCATATATGCTTAATGCTTGCCACAGCTCCACCATACTACCCCTTTTCCTACCTATGAGCTTAAATAGTCTTGATCTCGCGGGTGTGAGATTGCTGAGTCCCCGTGGCTCATAGATTCTACCCAAAACAGATGCAGGTGCCGAGGATACCAGCGCATATGGCGCAACTGAGCTGAAGTGGGAGTTTGACGAGGACCTTGGCCGTTACTATGTATCGTTTCCAGATGATCAGTAGAGGTGCCCAGTCGGGACGATCGGGGATCTAGCATTTGGGGTTGTCTTCTTTTCATTTGAATTTGACCGTAGCCGGTCTATGAGTGTATTTGAATGATGTATGATCTTAATTATGTATTGTGTGAAGTGGCGATTGTAAGCCAACTCTCTTTATCCCATTCTTGTTCATTACATGGGATTGTGTGAAGATGACCCTTCTTGCGACAAAACCACTATGCGGTTTTGCCTCTAAGTCGTGCTTCGACACGTGGGAGATATAGCCGCATCGTGGGTGTTACAAGTTGGTAATCAGAGCCATCCCCTACTTAGGAGCCCCCTGCTTGATTGTTTGCTGGCGATGTTGTGTCTAGAACAAAAATCTGTTGAGTCTTAGGATTATATATATCGGAGAGTAGGATTCTTTTTACTCCTCAGTCCCTTCGTCGCTCTGGTGAGGTCTCCTGACTTAGATGTTTTGACTGTCCTCTCCTCAAATTTCACTAAATTTTTTTTAGGATCACGCGGGTATCTTGGACTCATTCCGATGGTTTTGGGACGAGAACATTGTTCTTGGTGCCTCCTGTCTATTTATCTGGCTTTGACCCGGGGAGTTGAGCTCCGAGGTGTTGTCGTCACAATTTTATCGTTGCAGTTCTGGAATACCTGAGTTTTGCCGACATCGAAAATCTCTTTTATGCAGTTGTTGGTGATATAACCTTGACGCCACCCAATACTGGGGCGGGAGTTCGGGAGTATTGCCATAACTCTTATAACGGATGCTTTTCGAAGGTTGAGGTACACGATTTCCGAAGGTTTCTTGGTTATGTGTTGACGGATGGATACAGCTGGATGTAGGGATTGTTAGTTTGGGTGAGATATATTGCTTCCCCTGTATCCCCAACACCTGATTGCATAACCAGAAAGTTTTTGGAGTTTATAGGTGGGATTCAAGTATCTCTAGCATTTCTTCCTGCAGATATTTGGTTTGTAATTGGGTAATCCTTACCACTTATTTGTTCCAGTTGTACCTTGTTTATTTCATTCATCAATCTCTTATCAAGTGGCTTCTCACCTTAATGGACGTGTGATGTTTGCTTTGGAATTCATTCGTTCATCCTTGTTCGAATGTTTATTGTGAAGACTATATGTTGCAATTTCTATCTGTTGATTCAACTTGTCTATCTGTCTATCAAGATGCTAATGGATGTCACCCTCTTCAGGATGGCTCCGCCAACGCGTTAGAATCCGGAACGCAATGATGGGAGTCAGGCGAACCCTCCACCTCCACCTCCGCCTCCGGAGGCATGGCAAGCTTTGATGGCAGCCACAAACGCCAATGCCTAGATGATGATTCAGCTCATGCAAGAGCGCAACCAAGGGCAAGGCAACCAAGGGAATCAAGGTCAAGGGCAGTTCAATCATTAGCCTCAATTTCCTACCCTCAACCAATTCCTTGCAAATCAGCCGAAGTCTTTCAGCTACTGTGCCGAGGCCACAGACGCCGATGATTGGCTCGTGGATATCAACAAGCATTTTGAATGCAGCAATGTCAGGCCACAGGACTACGTCAAGTTCGCTTCTTTTCAGCTCAAGGATCAAGCAGCTGATTGGTTCCAGCAATACAAGGATTCCAGAGGAGGTCGAGTGATTACTTGGACTAATTTCTGTCGAGACTTTAAAGCTCACCATATTCCTACCAGTGTTGTTGAGAGAAAGCGTGAGGAGTTCCGCAATCTCAAGCAAGGCAACATGTCAGTGTACGAATACAACAAGCAGTTTTAGAAACTTGCTCGCTTTGCTAAGCAAGATGTTCCTGATGAGAAGAGTATGATCTATCAATTTAGAGGTGGCCTTAGAGAGGATCTGCAGTTAGCTCTCGTTCTTGTTGAGCCTACTCAGTTCGATCAATTATACAATATGGCACTCAAGCAGGAAGGTGCTCAGCTCAAGTGTGAGGCTTCTAAGAAGAGAATCAGGGATGTAGTGCAATCTTCTTCTTCCTCACAAGTGGAAGCTAAGCAGCAGAAGTTCTACCTTCCTCCTCCTCCATTTTGTCAGCCTTACCAACAGAAGAACTCAGGTGGTCGTGGATCTTCCCACCCACCCAACCCAGGCTATCAGAACAAGTCTCAGTCTCAAGCTCCAAGGTCAAATGCTCCTTATCATCGTCCGCTCTTAGAAGTGAATTGCAACAAGTGCCAGCAGAAAGGTCACTACGCGAACAAATGCTTTAATCAAAGGCGCCTTCCTCCTCCTCCTCCTGTGAGATCTTCAAGCAATGCTGTGGTCAAGCATAACCCAAAGTCTGCAAAGGTGAACATGATGAATGCAACTCAGGCAGAGGATTCTTCAGATGTGATAACGGGTAATCTTCCTGTTAATGATATTCCTGCAAAAGTCTTATTTGATACTGGTGCATCGCTTTCTTTCATTTCAAGACCTTTTGTTGCCAAGCATGAGTTTGTGACGGAAAAGATTCCTATCCCGTTGAAGATTGTGTCCCCTAGTAAGCAGATGACTTCTAATAATTGCGTCCCGGATGTTTCTATCAAGATGGGCGACTATAGATTTCTGTCTTCTCCAATTGTTCTTGGCGACTCTGATATTGATCTAATTCTCGGGATGGACTGGCTTTCTAAGCACAAGGCTCAGCTTGATTGTGCTGCCAGGCAAATTCAATTGACACACCCTTCTGAGGATGTTATCATCTATGCCGCTCGTGATGAAACCATTCGGTTGTTTTCTCTCAATGAGAAGGGCGAGTTGGATGCTATTTCTCAAATTCCAGTCGTTTGTGAGTACCAAGATGTCTTTCTAGAAGAGCTTCCGAGATGCCTCCTCATCGGCTAGTCGAGTTCGTTATCGATCTTGAGCCAGGAACTGAACCCGTTTGCAAGCGTCCATACAAGCTTGGACCCAAGGAGCTGAAGGAGTTGAAGAAACAGCTCGATGAACAAGAGCGTCTGGGTTTGATCAGACCGAGTTCATCCCCATGGGGTTGTGGAGTTCTTTTTGTCCAGAAGAAGGATGGCAGGACCGACTTTGTGTCGATTACCGTCCATTGAACAAGAAGACAATCAAGAACAAGTATCCACTTCCCAACATCAATGAGCTTTTCGAGCAACTCAAAGGTGCTAAAGTATTCTCCAAGCTTGACCTTCGTATGGGTTATCATCAGATTCGCATTCGTGAACAAGATATTCCCAAGACAACATTCAGAACAAGCTATGGTTCTTATGAATATACTGTCATGTCTTTCGGCCTTGTCAATGCTCCTCCAACGTTCTCTCGCATGATGAACTTTATCTTCAACCCCTACACCAAAGAATTCATTCTGGTGTATCTCGATGGTATTTTGGTCTTCTCCAAGAATAAGCAGGATCATGCCAAACATTTGCGATTGGTGCTCGACAAGCTCAGAGAGCATCAATTCTATGCGAAGTTTTCCAAATGTGAGTTCTGGCTTGATGAAGTTCTTTATCTTGGTCATATCATCTCTGCCAAGGGCATTGCTATTAATCCCGCGAAGGTGTCTGCAGTTGTGAATTGGGAACCTCCTCAGAATGTCAAGCAGCTCCGCAGTTTTCTTGGTATTGAAAGCTATTGCCGAAGATTCGTTGAGAACTTCTCTAAGATTGCAAAGCCTGTTTCCAACCTCCTCCAGAAGCATGTCAAGTATATCTGGACGCCTGAGTGTGACATCGCTTTCAACACCCTCAAAGAGAAGCTAGTCACAACTCCTGTCTTGACTCCTCCTGATGAATCCAAGCCATTCGAAGTTTTCTGTGATGCTTCCCTTCAAGGTCTCGGTGCTGTGTTGATGCAAGAGAAAAAAGTTGTGTCCTATACCTCTCGTCAGTTGAAGCCCAACGAAAAGAACTACCCCACTCACGATCTTGAGTTGGCGGCAGTTGTCCATGCATTGATAACATGGAGACATCTCTTATTGGGAAGGCAAGTGGACATTTTCACCGATCACAAGAGTCTCAAGTATATCTTCACTCAACCCAACCTTAACCTAAAGCAAACTCGATGGGTCGAAATGATTCAAGAGTACAATCTGAGTATTGAATATACTCATGGCAAGGAGAATGTGATTGCAGATGCTCTGAGCAGAAAGGCTTATTGCAACAGTCTAATTCTCAAGCAATTTCAACCGGATCTTTGTGAAGCCTTCCGCAAGTTGAATCTTCAAGTTGTTCCTCAAGGCTTTCTTGCCAACCTCATAGTCTCTCCTACTTTGGAAGATCAAATTCGTGAGGCACAACTCCTGGATACCATGGTGAAGAAGGTGAAACGTGGTATTGACAAGGGCATTCTCAAATATAAGTGCTATCGCTTGGATGACAAAGATACTCTTTTCTTCGAGGATCAAATTGTGGTTCCAAAAGGCGATCTGAGAAAAGTCATCATGAATGAGGCACACAATTCCCTCCTATCCATTCATCCTGGAAGTACAAAGATGTACCATGACCTCAAGCAGTCGTATTGGTGGACTCGAATGAAGCGAGAGATTGCTCAATTCGTGAATGAATGTGATGTCTGCCGAAGGGTGAAAGCAGAACACCAACGACCAGCTGGTCTCCTCCAACCTCTTGCTATTCTGGAATGGAAGTTTGACCATATCGAGATGGACTTCGTGACTGGTTTTCCTAAGTCCAAGCGTGGAAATGATGCTATCTTTGTTGTCGTTGACAAGCTTACTAAAGTGGCTCATTTTCTTCCTATCAAAGAATCTATCACAGCAGCTCAGCTGGCAGAGCTATACACCTCCAGAATTGTCTCCTTGCACGGTATTCCACAATTGATATCTTCAGAACGTGGAAGCATCTTCACTTCTAAGTTCTGGGACTCCTTTCAGAAGGCCATGGGCTCCAACATTCGTTTCAGCACAGCTTTCCATCCTCAAACAACTGGCCAAGTCGAGCAAGTCAATCAAATCCTTGAAGATATGCTCAGGGCTTGTGTTATCTCTTTCGGTATGAAGTGGGAAGATTGTCTTCCATATGCCGAGTTCTCCTACAACAACAGTTTCCAAGCGAGTTCGGGCAAGGCCCCATTCGAAATTCTTTATGGCAGAAAGTGCCTTACTCCTCTCAATTGGTCTGAGACAGGTGAACGCCAACTTCTTGGCAATGACTTGATCACAGAAGCCGAAGAAATGTGCAAAGTCATTCGTGAGAATCTCAAAGCCGCGCAATCGCGCCAAAAGAGTTACTATGATAGCAAGCACCATGACTTGGCTTTTGAAATCGGAGACCATGTCTACCTCCACGTCTCTCCAATGAAAGGCACTCGTCGCTTCGGTATCAAAGGGAAGCTTGCCCCTAGATACGTGGGTCCTTTCAAGATCATTGGCAAAAGAGGCGACCTCGCCTATCAACTTGAGCTTCCGTCCATCTTCGCGAACGTGCATGATGTGTTTCACGTGTCACAGCTTCGCAAGTGCTTCAAGACTCCTGAGCGCACTATCAACTTCGAAGAAATCGACCTCCAAGAAGATCTCTCTTATCATGAGCACCCCGTTGCTATTCTTGAAGAAACCGAGCGCAAGACTCGCAACAAGTCGATCAAATTCCTGAAAGTGAAGTGGTCACACCATTCCGACCGAGAAGCCACCTGGGAGCGCGAGGATCACCTCCGTTCCGAATATCCGGAGTTCTTTCAGTCCTAGATCTCGGGACGAGATCCTCTTGTAGTGGTGGAGTGTTGTAACACCCCGGATGTAACTTTCCATCTTTGTATCTCCAACTCTTGCCATTTTCGGCTATGTGATATGTTATTCCCTCCGTGGTTGGTTTTTGTCTTTTGTTTTGCATTTTATTCTTGTCATGCATATCATATCATGTCATCATGTGCATCTCATTTGCATACGTGTTCGTCTCATGCATCCGAGCATTTTCCCCGTTGTCCGTTTCGCAATCCGACACTCCCACATGCACCGGCGCACCCCTCTTGTATCTTTTCGTGTGCGGGTGTTAAACATTCTCGGAATGGACTGAGCCTTGCCAAGTGGCCCTGGTATAGCACCGGTAGACCGCCTGTCAAGTTTCGGGTCATTTGGAGCTCGTTTGGTACTCCAACGGTTAACCGCATAACCACAAGGGCCTCTTTTGAGGTGCAGCCCAACACCCCTCCAAAACAGCCCAATAACCCATCTAAGTCACTTCCATGCTCTCCGTTGTCGGATCACGATCGTGTGGGCGAAAACTACACCTCATTTGGACACTCCTAACTCCCTCTACCTACAAATATGCATCTCCCCCTCCAAATCCGTGCGGGGCCCCCGTGGCCCGCACGCGCCCGCCGCCGCCGCCCGCTCCCGCGGAGCTCCGCGCCCGCCGCCGCCTCAGC
>NC_041385.1:122934221-122982611 GCF_002162155.2 Triticum dicoccoides
CAGCCCCGCCGCGCCGGCCTCCGCCAGATCTGGCGCCCCGTCTCCGGCAGCCGCGCCGCCCCTTCTCCGGCGACGCCTCGATCCGCGTGTGAGCCGGATCCAGATCTGAACCCTTGGTTGACTTTCTTCCTCCCCCGAAATCCCCTAAATCTTTTCTGTCAGTAATTTTTGTTGCATGTTCATCGCACCACAGCTTTGCACCCGTGGCTCCGTTTTGGGCGTGTAGCATACCGATTTGTTCGCCTCGAAGAGTACATCATTTCATCTCATTGCATCATTTTCATTTGAGCTCATCTTGTTGCCCGAAATGCTGTTGGAAGAGTGCTTCATAATGTTAGTTTCAGATTCTTATCAAAACATGCACTTTTGTCATTTTTGCCATGATTGATGTGTGCATCCTATGTACTTGAGCCCTACATGTGTTTTGATCCATGCCATGCCATATTTATAGAGGTACTTGCCATGTATTTTTGTGATCAATGTGGTGACTAGCACAAGCATGCAAACTAGGCTTCGTGATATTGCTGATTTTAGTCCCTGTTCTGCTGTTATTGTGATGCCATTTAAACTTGATGCTACAGAGAGATCCATGCATAATTTGAGATACTTCAGTAAGGGTGTTTTGAACATATGGTTATGATCTATCCATCCATGCCCCTGGTTGCAATTATGGAGTAGTCTAGCATGTCATTTTCGTGCTCTACTTTTGCTTCAAAATGTTTCCTGGCAGATTGTTTACATGTTATTCAATTTTGCCAAGGTTGTTGTAGTTGATCCGTGTATGCTATGATGTTGTTCTTGCCGTGTATAGCTTCTATGCCATGTCTTCTTGATGGATGTATGCTTAGTTTATCATGAAATGCTCTGTAGTGAGTGCATTGAGCTCACGAAGGTGCCTTCATAATTCTGTCAATGCCATGCTCTGTTTGTTGAATCTGTTAACGGAACTTGCTATGTTCACATGGGTGCCATCATATTTTCTAATCCTTTTGGCTTATGGTCAGTAAGGGACTTTTAATCTATGCTTTGAGTAGATTCATGCCATGTCTTGTTTTGCTATTATAAGTTCCTGTAGCTTGTTGATAACTTGCTCTGAACATTTCTTCGTGATGCTGTTTATGCCATGTCCAACCTGATATTTTTTGCTCTTTTGCCATGCTTGTTTGAACCTGTTATGATGTGATTTAGCCGTAGCTCAGTGTTCCTCTTTTGTGAAACATCTCCTTTAGATCACTGCCATATGCTTTGTACTTATGTTGGGGTGCTGTAGCATAGTTTCTTGTTGCATGCTAAGTAGCATCGTGGTGTTAATCACAACTTTGTGCCATTCTTGTGTTGCTTGCCATTTGCAAACCGTGCATCCGTTTCCGGTGATCCTTATATCGATTTCAACCGAAATCATCTCATCTTTCTAGAGGCATACTTGGTTTGCCAAGTTGATGCTTTGTTCATCATTTTTCCTCCCGGAGCACGCATATGCATTGCATATCACATCTCGCATATCATGACATGTATTGCATCATGTTGCTTGAGCATTGCACCGTGATTTATTGTGTTCCTTTGCTTGTGTTCTTGCTTTGGGTAGAGCCGGGAGACGAGTACGTGCACGAGGAACCTGTTGAGAACGCTTACGAGGATCAAGCCTTCGACAACTCTGAGAACCTTGCAGGCAAGATGACCATACCTTCGATGTCACTTCTATCTTTGCTTGCTAGTACTCGCTCTATCGCTATGTTAGCTCTACCTGCCACTGTTTATCATGCCTCCCTATTGCCATGTCAAACCTCTAACTATCCTGTCCTAGCAAACCGTTGTTTGGCTATATCACCGCTTTTGCTCAGCCCCTCTTATAGCGTTGCTAGTTGCAGGTGAAGATGAAGTTTGTTCCTGGTCGGAACGTGGATATTTTGGGATATCACAATATCTCTTGTTTAATTAATGCACCTTATATACTTGGTAAAGGATGGAAGGCTCGGCCTTATGCCTGGTGACTTTTTCCACTCTTGCCGCCCTAGTTTCCGTCATACCGGTGTTATGTTTCTTGATTTTGCGTTCCTTACACGGTTGGGTGATTTATGGGACCCCCTTGACAGTTCGCTTTGAATAAAACTCCTCCAGCAAGGCCCAACCTTGGTTTTACCATTTGCCACCTATGCCTTTTTCCCTTGGGTTTTCGCGAGCCCAAGGGTCATCTTTATTTTAACCCCCCCGGGCCAGTGCTCCTTCGAGTGTTGGTCCGAACTAGAGCCACTTGCAGTGCCACCTCGGGGAAACTTGAGGGCTGGTTCTAGTTGTACGTAGTGTTCATCCGGTGTGCCCTGAGAACAAGATATGTGTAGCTCCTATCAGGATTTGTCGGCACATCGGGCGGTCTTTCTGGTCTTGTTTTACCATTGTCGAAATGTCTCGCGAACCGGGATTCCGAGACTGATCGGGTCTTCCCGGGAGAAGGTATATCCTTCGTTGACCGTGAGAGCTTGTGATGGGCTAAGTTGGGACACCCCTGCAGGGTATTTTATCTTTCAAAAGCCGTGCCCGCGATTATGAGGCAAATGGGAATTTGTTAATGTCCGGTTGTAGATAACTTGACACTTGACTTCATTAAAATACATCAACCGTGTGTGTAGCCGTGATGGTCTCTTCTCGGCGGAGTCCGGGAAGTGAACACGGTTTGAGTTATGCTTGATGTAAGTAGTTTCAGGATCACTTCTTGATCACTCCTAGCTTCTCGACCGTTGCATTGCTTCTCTTCTCGCTCTCACTTGCGTATGTTAGCCACCATATATGCTTAATGCTTGCCGCAGCTCCACCATATTACCCCTTTTCCTACCTATGAGCTTAAATGGTCTTGATCTCGCGGGTGTGAGATTGCTGAGTCCCCGTGGCTCACAGATTCTACCCAAAATAGATGCAGGTGCCGAGGATACCAGCGCAGATGGCACAACTGAGCTGAAGTGGGAGTTTGACGAGGACCTTGGCCGTTACTATGTATCATTTCCAGATGATCAGTAGATGTGCCCAGTCGGGACGATCGGGGATCTAGCATTTGGGGTTGTCTTCTTTTCATTTGAATTTGACCGTAGCCGGTCTATGAGTGTATTTGAATGATGTATGATCTTAATTATGTATTGTGTGAAGTGGCGATTGTAAGCCAACTCTCTTTATCCCATTCTTGTTCATTACATGGGATTGTGTGAAGATGACCCTTCTTGTGACAAAACCACTATGCGGTTATGCCTCCAAGTCGTGCTTCGACACGTGGGAGATATAGCCGCATCGTGGGTGTTACAATCGCAACAGTTTTTATGGGTAGAGTATTCAACCCAAATTAATAGATTTGACATAAGGGGAGCCAAAGAATATTTGAAGGTATTAGCAGCTGAGTTGTCAATTCAACCACACCTGGAGATTAATTATCTGCAGCAAAGTGATTAGTAGCACAGTAGTATGATAGTTTTGATGATAGCAGCAGTAGTAAAGGTAAGAGTAACAGTGATATCAGTAATATTGTAGCAGTAACGATAGGAGTAGCAACAGTAGTAACTTAGCAAGAACAATATAAGACAAATTCATAGCCATTAGATTGGTGACTCATTGGATGATATTCATCATGAGACAGTTATAACCTAGGGCGATACGACACTAGCTCCAGTTTATAAATATAATGTAGGCATGTATTCCGTAAGTAGTCATACGAGCTTATGGAAAGAACTTGCATGACATGTTTTGTTCTACCCTCCCGTGGCAGAGGGGTCCTATTGGAAACTAAGAGATATTAAGGCCTCCTTTTAATAGAGAACCAGAACAAAGCATTAGTGCACGGTGAATACATGAACTCCTCAAACTACGGTCATCACCGAGAGTGGTCCCGATTTCTATCACTTCGGGGTTGCCGGATCATAACACGTAGTAGGTGACTATAACTTGCAAGATCGGATCTAAAACATGGATATAAAGGTGATAACATAAATGGTTCAGATCCGAAACAATGGCACCCGGGCCCAAAGTGACAAGCATTAAGCATGGCAAAGTAATAGCAAAATCAATCTCAAAACATAGTGGATAGTAGGGATCAAGCCCTAACAAAACTAACTCGATTACATGATGAATCTCATCCAACTATTCACCGACTAGCGAGCCTATGAAGGAATTACTTACTCCCGGTGGGGAGCATCATGGAATTGGCGATGGAGATGTGTTGATGATGACGAAGATCGAAGATCCCCCTCTCCGGAGCCCCAAATGGACTCCAGATCTGCCCTCCCGAGGAAGAACAGGGCTTGGCGGCGGCTCCGTCTCGTGAAACACGATAATTCTTGCTCCCTGATTTTTTCTAGAAAGATGGGATTTTATAGGGTCGGTTTGGAGGTCAGCGGGGCCACCAGGTGGGAAGCACCCACCTAGGTGCGCCTAGGGGGCTGGTGGCCCCTGGTGGGTTGTGCCCACCCAGGTGCCCCCCTCAGGTCCATCCTGGCTCCAGAAATTCTCTTTTATTGTATAAAAAATCCTTGCAAACTTTCGTTCCATTCCGAGAACTTTTATTTCTGCACAAAAACAACACCATGGTAGTTCTGCTGAAAACAACGTTAGTCTGGGGTTAGTTTCATTCAAATCATGCAAATTAGAGTCCAAAACAAGAGGAAAAGCATTAGGAAAAGTAGATACGTTGGAGACGTATCAACTCCCCCAAGCTTAAACCTTTGCTTGTCCTCAAGCAATTTAGTTGATAAACTGAAAGTGAAAAAGAAAAACTTTTACAAACTTTTTTGCTCTTGTTTCATAAATAAGCTTAAACAACACCCAGGTTTTTAGCAAAGATTATAACTAACCATGTCGACAATAACTCTTAAAAATTGTATTAACTCATATCAATGACATAAACAACTAGAGAGCAATAATAAGATATCTCAAATAGCAACACGTTATCAAAACAACCATGATATAATATGACAATAATGGTATCTCGCTAGCCCTTTCTGAGACCGCAAAACATAAATGCAGAACACCCCCAAAGTTCGAGCAGCGACTAAACATTGTAATTCATGGCAGAAAAGATCCAGTCATGATGCACCCAACATTAGGTATACACAATGCATCAACATGACAACAATGCTCTCAGGTTCTAGCGCTTGTTTGAGAAGGTGATGACACAACATAAAAGTAAATGGATAGTCCCTTCGCAGAGGGAAGCAGTTATTTGCACAGGTGCCAGAGCTCATGTTTTTAAAACGGAGGTAAATGTTATTTTGACACATGCACCCTTCTTATTCACTTCATGACCATCAGTTATCAATATCTTCCATGCTAAGCATGCTAGTGGCGGTTCCCTGGCGGAAATGTAAAGGTTATGACTCCATTGGGAGTTTTTGTTTGATTATTTGTAAGCTCTTTTATTTTTGTAGTTTGGGACTGGGCATCCCTATTATCGCCCTTTTTCTCGTGCGATGGCGAGTGAATAAACACTTGACCTGAGAGTAACCAGCTTAGCATGGAAGATACCGACTACCTCCTGTCGTTCCATGAACAATCCAGGCACACAAAAATGATATGTATTTGAAATTTTTAGAGGTGGTACATGCAAATTTACTTAGGACGGCAAGGTAATACCGCATATAGGTAGGTATGGTGGACTCATCTGGAACAACTTGGGTTTCAGGTTTTTGACGTACAAGCAGAATTCCCACTTAGTACAGGCGAAGGCTAGTAAAGGTTGAGAAGCGGCCAGCTAGAGAGCAACAACGGTCATGAACATGCATTATGCATAAGTAACATTGGATACTAGCATGAGTAGGATATGAACACCATGAACATAAATATCATAGAGGTTATGTTGGTTTTGATTCAACTACATGCATGAACATGTGCCAAGTCAAGCCACTCGAACATTCAGAGGAGGATACCATATCATCATACTATATCACAATCATTTTAACGCAATGTTGATATCCAAGATAAGTCATTATTCACTCCTAGCTACTTATGCATGGCATGAGAAACTATAATCTATAATTGTCATTGCAAACATGTTTGATCATAATAGGCTGAAGCATGGATACTAGGTTAAACATATTTACAAAAACAGAACAAGTCGAGTTCATACTCGTTTCTCTTTGCCACGGTCAGCTCATCTAATATCGTCATTATTGCCTTTCACTTGCACGACCGAACGATTTGAAGAAAATAATAATAGTGCAAGAGTGTCGTGGACTAAGCTGGAATCTGCAAACACTTGATTCAATAGGAGAAGACAAGGTAATATGGGATCTTTGTTAGATCAACATAATGCTAATCAGAGCCACTCAACATTTTCATCGTGGTCTTCTCCTCGGTATGACTCATTAAAGGAAAAAGAAATTCAGAGAAACACATTGAAATATTTTTGGAGTTTTTGGTTTTTCAAAAGCAAGCAAACGAAAAAGGGAAAAACAAAAAGGAGAAAACTATTTACATGGGAAATCTCCCAGCAACTAAAAGAAGAACTAGGAAATCTTTTTGGGTTTTCTTTTTCTGCTACAACAAATTAAACTAGAAAGAAAAAACAAAAAGAAGCAAGAAACATATTTTTTTTGGATTTTCTCAAAGTTTTTCAAACACACAAGAAGAAAGGAGGAAAATAAATTAAACATGGATAATGCAATGAAAAAGTGTGGGCACCGACAACTGGAATGAAATGTGTGAACATGAATATAATGTTGGTGGAAACACGTACTCCCCCAAGCTTAGGCTTTTGGCCTAGCTCGGTAATCACTAGTCGTAGAAGCCGTGAGGTCCGATGTTGAAGTGTCGGGGAGCAGGCACCATAGGGTCCCACTGCTAAGGCTCCACCTGTCCTGCCGCTGGGTTGTTCCGGTAAGCGACAATGTCCTCATGCATAACCCTATATCCATTCCTGGCGACATAATCAAACAAAGCAGGTGCAGGCAAGGGGATAACATCACGAGTGTTTTCACTAAAAACTAAATTATAAGGCAAGTCAAGATCAGAGCGATCGACATCAAGGAAATGATGGTATAACATAAGTGCTCTGTCAAGGTAAACCTTGGGCAAGGGGTGATCATGTTGGCGTATCTACACATTCAAGTGAGTAGCCAAACGAGTAGCGTAAATGCCCCCATGTATTTTACCCATGAATCTGTTAAGGTGAAGGCGACGTACCACAATAGCTCCCAAGCTAAATGTGTTGTCGCCATAAAGTGCGCGACGTAAAACAGCAAAGTCTGGGGCGCTAAGTGAACCTACCTTCTCTCTCGCTAGCAAGCACTTTGCAATAAATGAAGCAAAATAATGCACGACAGGAAACTGCAAGCTAGCGGCAGTGGTTGCTGATACTCCACTCTCATCCCCCACAGTCAGAGTACAGTAAAAACATCAAACTCTGAGGGCCTAGGCTCTACCAAACCCCCATCAGTAGGCAGCATGCATATGTTACAAAAGTCAGTAAGTGGAATTCGGTGGGGTTCAGCATATAAGTTAAATGACACCTCAGGAGGATTATCCCTTGCATGAAACTGAAAGTTTTGCACAAAGAAATTTGTGAGAAGATGATACTGTTTGCATTCAACTGCGATGAAGTTGGTGAGGCCGGCATTAGCAGCATATTGGTTGAACTCTTGGAGGATTCCGGCCTCTTCCATGAAATCATTGTCCGACCACTCACACGGCCATAGTTCCGACAACCTCGGTGTATGAAGATCATTGTCAGAAGATTGTCCAATAAACCCCTTGGAGTTCTTCTTGGAAGCAAACTTCCTGAAGATATTCATCTTTTTCCTATGAACAAAATTCTGAAAAAATTAGTCCACAAAATGTTACTCAACAAAACTTCACAAGATTGATAGCAGCTACCCATAGGGATGTATAGAGGCCATATCAAGCATTCAAACTACTTGGAACTCTAAGAATTCAACATGCAAGCTCATCTACAACAACACTGTCGGATTTCGGGTTCCGGCAAAACCCTTAAGGTTCGAACTCTGGGGTGCACGCGAAAATCTTCTCCCTACCGATCCGCTCCCATAGCCTCACCGCGATTCTAAGATAACAAGATGAACAACACAAGGGACACGAGATTTATACTAGTTCTGGCCACCATTGTGGTGTAATACCCTACTCAAGTGTGTGGTGTGTGGATTGCCTCTGGGGCCGATGATGAATAGTACAAGGGGAAGAATGACCTCGCGAGGGGAGGACTTCTTGTGCTGGTGTGGGTGGTTCTGGTCAAGGTTTGATCAGTCGATCTGTCTCCCCTTGCCTTGGGGTTGGCTAGTCCTATTTATAGAGGCCTTGGTCCTCTTCCCAAATATTGAGTGGGAAGGGATTCCATAATGGTAGGATTTTGAAGGGGGACAACCAGTACAGGCTATCCTGACTAAAGGTGGTCTTCGATTGCCAAAGGCACTGGTGATGACGCCATCTTGGCCTCCACAGTGACCTCCGTCTTGCCGTCCTCCTGGTCCTAGCCTTGTTGCACCTATATGGAAACCTTTGCTTGATGCCACGATAATCCACGCCTGCACTTGCCCCCTTTGCACCAAAGAGGAAACAAGGACACTACGCCAGCCGGCGCCCGCCTGGTCTCGATCGTCATGGCTTGCGTCATGTGCACCTCGCGAGGTGCTCCTCACCTTGATCTCTCCGCCTCCTCGTGAGCCTGCCTGGTGAGCCTGCCCCTGAGGGGACCTTGCATCGTCCGCCCCGCGAGGCTTGGCCCCTCGCAAGGGTCTTGAACTTGTGTTGATGAAAACGGGCCGAACTGGGCCACCGGTGAGCCACGCCGCATGCCGAAGGCAGGCAAGTCTGGATACCCCCATATCCAGGACGCCGATAGTAGCCCCCGGGCCCTAGGCATGCTCGGACTTGGCTTAGCGGTGAAGCCAAAGGTCAAGTGTGGAGCACCGCGGGCCCCAACAGCCTGAGGCCTTGGGCGACGTGTGGCGACTTGATTGGACGTGGGCGTCCACCATGCCTCACTTGGCGTCCACTGCCTGACTGACAAAAGGCAGGCTTGGGTAAGGTTTTCCTTCATTGCCCTCTTTCGCCTTGCTTCAGATCCCCTTCCTCGCTTCCAAATCTCCAGATCCGTTCAATCCTTCCCGGAAGCAAGCGATGGCACCCCGCAAGACCAAGCCTGACGTGCCTCCGGCTTGGTACTCGCCGGCCCTGGATGCTCCCACCGTGTCGGGGAAGAATCTTGCTATCGTACACCTGATGACGGCGGTGGAGGGCGGCGAGATGGGGGCTATGGAGCTACGGGCTAGCTCCGCCGAGCCGGAGGCCAAGGGGAGCACCTTCTACCCCCTCTTCATGAACGCCATCGTCGCTGGCCTGGTGCCTCCCTTCTCCGAGTTCTTCTACGCCGTCCTCCGCCACTACAGGTTGCAGGCCCTTCACCTCCATCCTAATTCCATCCTCCTTCTGTCGATTTTCTCCTACTACTGCGAGGCGCACGTCCAGGTGATGCCATCCGTGGCTCTGCTGCGCCACTTCTTCTCCCTCCGAATCAATGGTGAGCACACCTCAGCGTGTGCCAACTTCGTCCCGTATGGCAATACCAACGCGATATCAAAGACCGGGAAGAGGGCTGAGGGCTTCTGGAGCAAGTGGGTCATGGTGGACGCCAGGTGCATCCACTCCCGGCTGGTGCTACCCACGAGGATGCCCCAGCTTGACGAGGGGTGGTCCCGCACGAAGCTTGATGACAATCGGGCGAAACAGGTGCTGGAGAAGATGAAGGCCGACCTGAAGCCCGACAATGTGAAAGCGGCAAAGATGACGGGGGCCACTCTCCTAAGGGAGTTCCTGATGCAGCGGGTGGCTCCCCTTCAGGCACACCTGCACCCATTGTGGATGCTCGGGGTGCCGACGACGGGCTCCGTCGGAACCCGGTCGCCTTGGAGGACGATGACCTGGCCTCCGCCCTTCGCCTCTTGGTCGGAGAAGACCCAGGGGATGTGGAGGGTGTCCCCACTCGCTTGTTCCTTCGCGAGGACCATGCGCTGGTGGTGAAGACCATGCCCACATTCGACAGCCACGGTCTGGTGCCAGTGGTGCCTCCTGCAGGCCAGGGGCGATGGTGCTAGTGGAGGTGTCTTCTGATGGCTCCCGCGAGGGAGGGGAGGAAGACGAAGAAGAAGAGGAGCTCGACTTGGAGGAGACCACCGAGGGGACGGGAGAGACCTCCCCCCGGCACATGGCCAGCATCCTCCGCACCATGCCGGATGACGACGAGGCTGACACCACACGGGAGGAGGACCTGCCCGTGATCCTGAAGAGAGGCAGGTCTGCGCTGATCCCCCAGGGGGCTACTCTGGTTCAGGCACCACTCAGGGCTGGCACCAGTCCTTCTAGTGCACCTTCTTCTACCTCTGGACCTCCCGAGGCCGCCCCCTGGGCCAGGAGGCTCACGGGCTTTAAGCTTGGCAAGAGTCTGGTGGATCTCACCGCGGCTGATCAGTAAGTGCTCGCACCTCGTCTTGCTCTTGTTTTCGTTGGTGAAGCTTGATGTTCTCCATCATTGGATTAGGCCGCTGCTCGCGACGATGAATAAGAAGGGGGACACGGTGGCTCCGACCGAGGCAGGCTCATCTGCCCCAGCCGTGCCTCCGCCAGTGGGAAGGGGAGGTAGTAGAGCTCACACCTCCCCTACCCGATCGTCTTCGTGAGGCCTGGTGGGGGGCTCTAGCGTGGTGCTAGCCCCCGCGGCCCCACTGCCTCTAGAGGTGTCGGCGCCTGATGTCGTTGTTGAGGCTGACCGGGCTCAGGAGCCTCCGGTCTCCTGAGTCGTGATCACGTTGCTGCCTCCTCCTCCTGCTCCACTGGTTCCAGACTCCCCTGCCTCCTCTGCCATCTTGGACCGCGCCTTCGTCGAGCTGGGCCAGCTCCAAGAAGACCTCCAAGGCGCCAAGCCCCGCCTGGCGGCTGGGTGCTTGGTGCTGATTCCTGGCTGGGTTCATTCTAATGCCTCCGTCCGAGCGGCGTTGGACCAGGCTGCAGCGGCTTCTAAGGGGAATAAGCTTGCCGCCGCCCAGGCCACAGTTGCTCGTGATGCAGCGTTGAAGAATGTCACAGTCGCTCAGGACCGCTGCAAGGCGCTGGAGGCCGAACTGCAGGGTTTACGCGATGAGCTCGCCAAGGAGGCCTGATAACCCACAAGTGTAGGGGACCGCAACAGTTTTTGAGGGTAGAGTATTCAACCCAAATTTATTGATTCGACACAAGGGGAGCCAAAGAATATTCTTGAGTATTAGCAGTTGAGTTGTCAATTCAACCACACCTGGATAACTTTGTATCTGCAGCAAGGTATTTAGTAGCAAAGTAGTATGATAGTAATGGCTACAGTGGTAAAAGGTAAAGATAGTAATAGCAATATTTTTGGGTTTTATAGTGATTGTAACAGTTGCAACAGAAAAGTAAATAAGCGAAGCACAATATATGAAAAGCTCGTAGGCAATGGATCAGTGATGGATAATGTCGGATGTGATTCCTCATGTAATAGCTATAACATAGGGTGACACAGAACTAGCTCCAATTCATCAATGTAATGTAGGCATGTATTCTGAATATAGTCATACGTGCTTATGGAAAAGAACTTGCATGACATCTTTTGTCCTACCCTCCCATGGCAGCGGGGTCCTAGTGGAAACTAAGGGATATTAAGGCCTCCTTTTAATAGAGAACCGGACCAAAGCATTAACACATAGCGAATACATGAACTCCTCAAACTACGGTCATCACCGAGAAGTATCCCGATTATTGTCACTTCAGGGTTGTCGGATCATAACACATAATAGGTGACTTTAGACTTGCAAGATAGGATCAAGAACACACATATATTGATGAAAACATAATAGGTTCAGATCTGAAATCATGGCACTCGGGCCCTAGTGACAAGCATTAAGCATAGCAAAGTCATAGCAACATCAATCTCAGAACATAGTGGATACTAGGGATCAAACCCTAACAAAACTAACTTGATTACATGATAAATCTCATCCAACCCATCACCGTCCAGCAAGCCTACGATGGAATTACTCACGCACGGTGGTGAGCATCATGAAATTGGTGATGGAGGATGGTTGATGATGATGATGGCGACGAATCCTCCTCTCCGGAGCCCCGAACGGACTCCAGATCAGCCCTCCCGAGAGGTTTTAGGGCTTGGCGGCGGCTTCGTATCGTAAAACGCGATGAACCTTCCTCTCTGATTTTTTTTCTCCGCGAGACGGAATATATGGAGTTGGAGTTGAGGTCGGCAGAGCTGCAGGGGGCCCACGAGACAGGGGGTGCGCCCAGAGGGGGTGGGCGCGCCCCCCACCCTCGTGGATAGGGTGTGGGCCCCCTAGTCTTCATCTTTTACGAGCATTTTTTATATTTTCTGAAACTTGTCTCCGAGGATTTTCAGGTCATTCCGAGAACTTTTATTTCCTACACATGAAACAACATCATGGTAATTCTGCTGAAAACGGCATCAGTCCGGGTTAGTTTCATTCAAATCATGCAAGTTAGAGTCCAAAACAAGGGCAAAAGTGTTTGGAAAAGTAGATACGTTGGAGACGTATCAACTCCCCCAAGCTTAAACCTTTGCTTGTCCTCAAGCAATTCAGTTGATAAACTAAAAGTGATAAAGAAAAGCTTTTACAAACTCTGTTTGCTCTTGTTGTTGTAAACATATAAAGCCAGCATTCAAGTTTCAACAAATATTATGAACTAACCATACTCACAATAACACCTCGGTCTCACAATTACTCATATCAATGGCATAATCAGCTAGCGAGCAATAATAATAAAAATCGGATGACAACACTTTCTCAAAACAATCATAACACAATATAACAAAATGGTATCCCGCTAGCCCTTTCTGAGACCGCAAAACATAACTGCAGAGCACCTTTAAAGATCAAGGGCTGACTAAACATTGTAATTCATGGTAAAAGAGATCCAGTCAAGTCACACCCAATACAAACCAATAGTAATGAATGCAAATGACAGTGTGCTCTCCAGCGGATGCTTTTTAATAAGAAGGTGATGACTCAACATAAAAAGTAAATAGAAAGGCCCTTCATAGAGGGTGTCGGTGTCAAAACCGGTGGATCTCGGGTAGGGGGTCCCTAACTGTGTGTCTAAGGCTAATGGTAACAGGAGACTGGGGACACAATGTTTACCCAGGTTCGGGCCCTCTCGATGGAGGTAATACCCTACTTCCTGCTTGATTGATCTTGATGATATGAGTATTACAAGAGTTGATCTACCACAAGATCAGAGAGGCTAAACCCTAGAAGCTAGCCTATGGTATGATTGTTGTTCTTGTGTCCTACGGACTAAACCCTCCGGTTTATATAGACACCGGAGGGGGCTAGGGTTACATAGAATCGGTTACAGAGAAGGATATCTATAATCTGGATCGCCAAGCTTGCCTTCCACGCCAAGGAGAGTCCCATCCGGACATGGGACGAAGTCTTCAATCTTGTACCTTCATAGTCCAACAGTCTGGCCAAAGTATATAGTCCGGCTGTCCGGATACCCCCTCATCCAGGACTCCCTCAGTAGCCCCTGAACCAGGCTTCAATGACGACGAGTCCGGCACGTAGATTGTCTTCAGCATTGCGAGGCGGGTTCCACCTTCGAATACTCCAAGATAAATTCCAAACAAAAGGACCGTGTCCGGCTCTGCAAGACAAACTTCGAATGCCACCGTAGAGAGAATGATAAACCACAAATCTGATCTGCTGATAGCTCTTCGTGACGTGACATCACGCCACTGCCCTGCTTTTATTCGAACCGTTTTTACAATCCGCTTCCGCACATATTGCGAGGCGGTTCCCTTGGCATGTCTTGTTGAAGCAGAGATCGTGTCCCCTTATCACGGGATCTCCATCAATACGGGTATGGGTAACCCAACCCGCACCATCGATCGAGGCGCTTGGAAAATAAGTGCTTTCAAGAGGCAAGTGGGGAGGCGCACATTCTGTACCGCCCTTATAAAGGGACAAGGATCTCCCGTTTTCACCCACGCCTTCTTCCTCCTTTGCTCATCCATTCTCGCACTCTCGAGCTCCAGCGCCTAAGCTCTCACCTTCTCTGTAAGACCGCAGCATGTCCGGAGCGGGAGGCAAGTGGATGGCCTCCTCTATCACAGAGGGGGACATTACCAAGCTTCGGGCGGCCGGATACCTGGCTGAGAGCATCGTGCACAGGCTTCCGGCGAAGGGACAGATCACCCCCACCCCAAAGTTTCGGGAGAGAGTAGTATTTCTCCCTCATTTCATCCGCGGACTAGGATTTTCGCTCCACCCATTTATCCGCGGGCTCATGTATTACTACGGGCTAGATTTTCACGATTTGGCCCCGAATTTCGTCCTCAACATCTCGGCGTTCATCGTCGTGTGCGAGGCCTTCCTCCGCATCAAGCCTCACTTTGGTCTGTGGCTGCAAATCTTCTGCGTGAAGCCGAAGATCGTGAGTGGCCAACAGGCGGAGTGTGGAGGTGCCATGGTGGGCAAGATGCCCAACATCACATGGCTTCACGGCTCCTCCGTGGAGACCACAAAAGGGTGGCAATCAGGGTGGTTTTACATCACCGAGCCGCACGACGCCAACCAGCCAACGGACCCCAGATTCAGATCCGGAATCCCTATGCGGCTCACTTCTTGGGAAAAGAAGGGCCTGGCCTGGGGCGAACCCATGGAGCTGACTGGACTCGAGACCTGCATCAAGAGTATGAGGGACAATAAGATCAAGCTTGTCAACATGGTCCAGGTCATGCTCATTCGCCGGATTCTCCCGTGTCAAAGACGGGCATTTGATATGTGGGAGTTCGTCCTGGCCGAACACCAGATGCTGCTGGAGCTCTTTGACACAACGCACAAAGAAATCTGGAAGGTGTTGTTGAAGACCGGTGAAATTCCTCCTCCCCTTTCCGAGGACCGTGGGCTCACCGCGACGTGCCTCACCAATCCGGTAAGCCCTTTGATTATAACGGGATGCTCATTTCCCCGCGTATTTGTGGGAGGATTTTTAAGTTACCATGCTGAACAAACAGGATTGGGTGGAAAAGGCGGAGCGGATTGACTGTCCAGCTCCGCTGCTTGAAGATCCAGCAAACGCACTCCTGTCGGAGATGCTGGTTCCGGCGCCCTACGAGGTGCCGAAGAAAAAGGCCGAAAAGAAGGCCACGGGGACCCGGAAGGGTCTTCGACACGAGGCCGCACCCGACGCCTCGCCAGAAGAGGACGAGGCACACTCCTCCCACAAAGGGGAGGAGAGGAATAGGAAGGCCGCCTCAACCGAGGGGGCCGAAGGGTCCAAGAAGGCGGCCGCGGGGACCAGAAAAGGTTCCCGGCGCAGGGTCGTGATCGACTCGTCATCCAAGGACGATGAGGAAGATTCCCCCCACAGAGACGGGGGGAAACATGAGGAAATGCCTCCTCCCCGCACTAGGGAGGAGAAGAAAAGGAAGGACGCCCCGTCGGGGTAGGCCGGGACGCCAAAGAAGGGAAAGGCGTCCCTTCCCAATCACTCCACTACCGCCACCTACAGCGACGAGGAGTGGCTGCCCAGGGGCAAGCCCCGGGCGAGGTCATAATTATCCGCATTCTGTAGTACTTTGTGCGACTTCGACCTCATGGTTTGCAATGACGCCGAACACGTATATGCAGTCCGGCCGGGTCCAATCTTGGGGTGCCCTCTTCGGAGGAGTCTCTAGACGAGTCGGAGATGAATTCACTCCCGACGGCCACCTCCCCACGACCTGTGGATGACACCGAGTTGTTGTCCCAAAGGATGCAAGAGCAGGAGGCGACGGTTCCGGAGACGCCCCAAGGCAAAATCCAAGATGCCGGGCACATGGGGGGTAAGACCCCCATGGATTATGCTGATGGGAGCCACAACAAGTTTGGCTCCCGGCCGATTACTGCGCCGGAGCCTCCAAAGGTTCTAGAGTCCAGTAGGCAGCCCCTCGTGAAGGAGGGCGAGCTGGCCGTGTTGATGACCTCCGCCCAGCCGGAGGCATCAGATAGTTTGTTGGAAGTGCTTCGAGGCATTTCCATCGACAACGAGCACCGTACTCTTATGAGTACGGTGATAGAGAAGGTTTGGTCTGCCAAAAGCGGATTGACCGAAGCCTGCACCAGCCTACTAACGGGCTTTGAGGTAAGTAATGAAAAAGTGTGAGGAAATATCCCCTGATAGACAGTAGCCCCTGAAACTCTGTTTGGTGTTTGGAAAGAAAAGCAAAACGGAGGGTCGATTAAAAAACCACATGAATCTAATAGTGCCTATCTATGTCAACAAGCAGGCATTGCTGCTGACCGCCACTGCGCGCACGGCTGAGGTGGCCGGACTCAAGCACGAACTGGGGCAGGCCGAAGAAGAGCTCGGCCTCCTGAAGAAGCAGCTTGAAGAGAACAAAGGTAAGTGAAACCCCGTCCATGTGTCGTATAGAGGAGAAAAAGTTGATGATGCTAACAAAAAGCATCATGGCTTTTGGTAGGGACCGCTAACGAAGTGGCGGCCCTGAAGGGAGCGCTGTCCGTAGAAGAAGCCAAGGCAGATAGGAGCGCACCGAGCGCGAGAAGCAAGATGCTCGGGTGGGAGAGGTACAGCAAGAACTCCAGGAGCTCTGCAAGAAGTTCGAGTCCTTGGAGCATGACTTCAAGACGCAAGAGTCTGAGCTTGAGAAGGCCCTCCAGAGTGCGACAGACGCCAAGGCCGAAGCCCAGAAGGCCCTCTAGGAGATCCAGGTGGCCAAGAAGATAGCGGAGGGTAAGGCATTCTTTATGCAAAGCAAGCATGTGGAGGAGACATTTCTTTTACTTACACGACTTCGGAGCTCTCCAGGGGCATTCGCAGATCTGCCACGCAGCATTTCAGATGCCGCGAAGTTCTATCGTGCTGAAGAGGGGAGCTCAACGGAGAAGCTGTTCTGGTCCCAGTAGATTGGAACCGAACACCTGATGCCTCTGAGTGACCAACTGAAGCAATTGGTCGAACTCCACAATGCGGCCGAACTGGACATGAAGGATCTCATAGTCCGGATGTGGCCTGGCGAGCCCTTGCCCGGCAGCTACTTCGGCCTAATAAAGCGGATGGTGAATGCCTATCCATGGCTAGAAGTTATCAAGCAGTCCATCTGTATTGAGGGTGCCCAACGGGCCTTTGCCTACGCGAATATGCATTGGGCCAAACTGGATGCTGAGAAGCTCGTGAAGGACAGACTCCCGAAGGGTAAGGAGCATCACTACACCAAAAAATATTATGATGGCGTTATGAAAGGCGCTCGGCTTGTGGCAAATGAATGCCCTAAGAACATAATTTTTGAGTGAATGTACTCATGTCGTCTTTGTGATATGAGAACGAGTTTGTTTGCGCTATATAACGCTTTGTTTGATTTAAAATATTACCTTCTCTGCGGCCGTTTATCAAAATCTGAAAGTAGGCCAGTCGTCAGGTTCCGCCCCCTTGTAACTAGTACTGGGGTGTTCATGGAAAACCCAAACACTCTTTATCCAAATTTTTGGTCCTTTAAGGAGGTGTTTAGCGCATCGATCAAGGCAATCGGACTATTTGGATTTATAACTCTCACTTGGCCATAGAAGTCTATAATTTTAAATTTCGGCGAAGCCCCTAGTATTCGGAACGCCGCACTGGGGCGCTATACACGCCTAAATCGGACGAGACCGATTCCTCGCATTAAGTAGAAAAAATCTTTCAGGATTTTAGTACCTCGCGAACAGCGACCAGCTCTCGCCGCATCATGATGTGGTCACTTTTCGGCTTTCTCTACTAAGGTGCTCGTCCGGAAGAACCGGGACACAATTGCAGTAGTTCTCCCTGCGCTACCTTAGCCGATGTAACGGAACGTAAGGTACCAAAACAAGGGAGCCAGGATAACCCAACTATCGACCCAAGACATGATTCGAAGCTGATGCATATAATGTTATAAGTTCAGGGTGCCGCACTATCGAAAGTGTTCGAATTTTTGTTGCCATATTATGGGGCTCAATGGAAAGCCCCTGGCAAACTGGCCGTACCAAAGTATATGGATGCATTATTAAGTAAATATTTTAAGGGAAGAATATGACGATAGTAGTAAGAAGCTGACGCTATTATACTATTTCTCGTTGTTATTTGAATAACACGTCAAGGCGTATGTTTACAATTAATGCATTAAGCAAAAATAAATAGGACTATTTGACATGTCCTATCCAAGGGCAGGCTGCATGTGGGTATGTAAAAACAGGTATAATGATCATTGAAAGAGACCACCTGGGTATTCCCTTGTGTGCAAAGCCTCTTGCCTCCTGGGTGTTCTCTCCAGTGATGAGTCCGATAGTCCGGTTCTCTGAAGGGCCTTCCCGAAAGTGGGGTCCTGAAAAGAAAGGAAGCTGAAGGATGTGTGGGCCTTGTGAGGGCTGAACCGCACTGTGAGCTGCGTCGTCGACTTGCCTCTGCATATGCCCATGGTATTTTGAGTGCATAGTTGTGTACGCGTGGCACAAATGCCTCCTCATTGGGGCTATTGCGAAGGCCGGATTGCTAATCGAGCTCCTGGCGCACCTGACCATCCTGCTGCGGGGTGCTCCGGACTCGCTTGACGGTGCTCGGGGTTGTCGTTGCCGAATTGGCTGTTTGTCGAAGGAGGCTGCTTTGTACTTCGGCCGCGAGGGCCACAGTGTGCTCTTCTGTACGAAAGGAGCGGTCTGTGTTTCCATTGACTGTGATAACCCCGCGAGGTCCTGGCATCTTGAGATTAAGGTATGCATAGTGAGGCACCACGTTGAATCGAGCGAACGCGGTTCGTCGAAGTAGTGCGTGATAGCCACAACAGAAAGGGACGATATCGAAGATTAACTCCTCGCTTCGGAAGTTATCCGGAGATCCGAAGACCACATCCAGTGTTATTGAGCCCGTACAACGGGCCTCTATGCCTAGAATTACACCCTTGAAGGTGGTTTTGGTGGGTTTGATCCGTGACGGATCGATGCCCATTTTTCGCGCTGTGTCCTGATAAAGCAGGTTTAGGCTGCTGCCACCATCCATGAGGACTCACATGAGGTGGAATCCGTCGATGATTGGGTCAAGGACCAATGCAGCCGAACCGCCGTGACGGATGCTGGTAGGATGGTCCCTACAATCGAATGTGATCGGGCAGGATGACCATGGTTTGAACTTTGGGGCGACAGGCTCCATCGCATAGACGTCCCACAGTGCATGATTTCGTTCCCCCTTGGGAATGTGTGTGGCATAGATCATGTTCACTGTTTTCACCTGGGGGGGGGGATTTCTTCTGTCCCCCAGTGTTCGGATGCCGGGGCTCCTCGTCATCATCGTTGTGCAGCCCCTTGTCCTTGTTCTCGGCATTTATCTTGCCGGCCTATTTGAACACCCAGCAATCTCTATTAGTGTGATTGGCTGGTTTGTCGGGGGTGCCATGAATCTGGCAGGAGCGATCGAGTATGCGGTCCAGACTGGATGATCCCATATTGTTTCTCTTAAATGGCTTCTTCCGCTGACCGGATTTAGAGTTGCTGAATCCGGCATTGACTGCCGTGTCGTCGGCATTGTCGCCAATGTTCCGACGCTTATGTCTATTGCACCGTGGCTTTCCGTTACTGTGGAGGATATCTAAAGTGCCAGAGTTTCCTGGCGTGGTGTTACTGCAAGCCAGCCAGCTGTCCTCACCCGCGCAAAAGCGGGTCATTAGTGTCGTGAGGGCCGCCATGGTCTTCGGCTTTTCTTGGCCGAGGTGTCGGGTAAGCCACTCGTCATGGATATTATGCTTAAAGGCCGCCAGGGCCTCGGCGTCTGGACAATCAACAATTTGGTTCTTTTTAGTTAGGAACCGAGTCCAGAATTTCCTAGCTGATTCTCCGGGCTGTTGGGTAATGTGACTTAAGTCATCAACATCCGGTGGTCGCATGTAGGTGCCCTGGAAGTTATCAAGGAATGCGTCCTCCAGATTTTCCCAACTGCCAATGGAGTTTGCTGGCAGGCTATTCCGCGAATGTCTGGCTGGCCCTTTAAGCTTGAGTGGGAGGTACTTGATGGCATGTAGGTCATCACCGCGAGCCATATGAATGTGGAGAAGGAAATCTTCGATCCACACCGCGGGGTCTGTTGTGCCATCGTATGACTTGATGTTGACAGGTTTAAACCCTTCTGGGAATTCATGCTCCATTACTTCATCAGTGAAGCAAAGGGGGTGTGCGGTGCCTCTGTGCCTAGCTATGTCGCGGCGCAGTCCGATTAGGTCTAGTCGGTTATGTTCAGCCCGGCCAGCATGATGATCAGTGTCATGAGCTGTGGCGCGCCCCCGTGATCCGTAGATCGATCTTGGTTGTCCTGCGTTGTTTTCTAATATGTCTCGCAGGTCCTGTGTATTGCTCCGGGCCATAGTGAACCGGTGTGGGGGTGCGGGCTGGTATCCGGCCTGATATGCCGTTTTGTCCCGGCCGCGGGGTGGCCGGTCAGCCTCATCTTGTGCTGGGAGTTCAGGCTCTTCAGCCTCTTCTTCCAGCGATTTGTGCTTTGGGTATCCCCTGGTGGGGGGCTCGAGTCCATATTCCTCGGCCGCCAGGACTTCGGTCCATCTGTCTGCGAGCAGATCTTGATCAGCTTGAAGCCGTTTTTGCTTCTTTTTCAGGCTTCTTGCAGTGGCTATAAGCTGGTGCTTGAAGCGCTCCTGCTCTATGGGATCCTCTGAGTCGCTGAATTCTTCGTCACCGAGGCTCACCTCGTCTTCGGAGGGAGGCATGTAGTTATCGTCCTCAAAGTATCCGTCCGTCGCCTGTTCGTCTCGGCTGACCTTCCCGTGTTCCTGTTCGGCTTGCTCAAAGGTGGGTTGATCAGGATTGTATTCCTCTTCGGCACCATCTGGATTGAACATAAATATCATGAAGGCTATGTTGATTTTGTTTCAACTACATGCGTGAACATGTGCCAAGTCGAGTCACTCAATTCATTCAAAGGAGGATACCATCCCGTCATACCACATCATAATCATTCTAATAGCATGTTGGCACGCAAGGTAAACCATTATAACTCATAGCTAATCAAGCATGGCACAAGCAACTATAATCTCTAAATGTTATTGCGAATATGTTTACTTCATAATAAGCTGAATCAGGAACGATGAACTCATCATATTTACAAAACAAGAGAGGTCGAGTTCATACTAGCTTCTCTCATCTCAATCAGTCCATCATATATCGTCATTATTGCCTTTCACTCGCACGACCGAACAATGTGTATAATAATAATAAGAGTGCACGTGCACTGGACTAAGCTGGAATCTGCAAGCATTCAATTCGAGAGAGAAGACAAAAAAATATGGGCTCTAAGTTAAATAAACAATCATGCATATGAGAGCCACTAAACATTTTCAATGATCTTCTACTCTCGACCCTCAAAGGAAAGAAAAGAAAATAAAACTATTTACACGGGAGAGCTCCCAACAAGTAAAGAAGAACAAGAAATCTTTTGGGGTTTTCATTTTAATTTCTACTACAAGCATGGTAATTAAACTAACTAATTTTTTTGGTTTTTCTTAAATTTTATCAAACACACAAGAAGAAAACTAGAAAAAGGAATTTAAACTAGCATGGATAGTACAATGAAAGAGTATGAGCACCGACGACTAGAATAGTGTGTGAACATGAATATAAAGTCGATGAGAAATACGTACTCCCCCAAGCTTAGGCTTTTGGCCTAAGTTGGTCTATGGCCATGGTCCGTGGCTACTCTCCCCGGTGTACTGAGAGGTGAAATCAGGATACCATTGGCTGGCCGTCTCCTCCGGATCCCACTGATAAGATGAGGGACGATATGGGTCCAGTGGTGGTTCCGGCTCGGGCTCAGGCTCTAGAGTGGATGCTTGGCCTCGATGAGCATTTACTGCTTCCGGCGTGACAAGATAATTATCTGCAGTAAAATCAAACAACAGAGGTGCAGGCAGAATAATACTCTCATTGTGTTTCTTATTAAATCTCAAGTTATACAGGAGCATCTTATCATCATTATTAACAATAAACCCATGTGCTACCATGCTCCTGTAATCTAAAATGTAAGGAGGCAAAATTGTCTCCTCTTCCTCATAGTGCGTAATAGGTATCTCATAATGTCTAGCAAGACGTGCAACATAGATACCTCCAAGGATGGGGCCTTTTGTACGATTCAGGTTTAAACGTTTAGCAATAACTGCACCCATACTAAAACTATTATCACAAAACAAGGCATGGAATAGAATAATAATATCTGGGACACTGAAGTTTCCACTATTTCCACGACCAATCAAGCATCTACTAGCAAATATGGCAAAGTAGCGTAAAACAGGAAAGTGTATGCTAGAGATTCTCGCATCGGAACCCTTCTTTGGATCCCCTACAGTGATAGTGTTAACAAAGCCATCCACATCTCTAGGATGTGGTTCCTCTAATTCTCCCTCAAAGGGTATCCTACATACCGCGCAAAAATCACGTAAAGACATTTCTTTGAATTCATCGTATAAATGAAATGATACCGAAGGCGGTGACTTCTTAGGATAGTAATAAAAGTTTTGCACGAAAGTATTGGTAAGTAAGAGATACTGATCGATCCGGCCGAGGAGGAAATCGTTGAGGCCTGCATTCTCGATCAAAGAATAAAAATCTTCATAAATTCCAGCTTCTCTCAAGAAATCGTCGCATGGCCATTCACACGGCCGTATTTCAGCTATGCGAGGAAGATTATATTTGGCCTTTTCCTTCTCTTTAGCTTGTTTTTTCTGGGAGCCTTGGCTAGAAGAGCCCCTCAAAAATCTCTTTAACATTTTCTGAAAATTTCTGAAATTTTAGTAACTTCAAAATAAAAGTGAATAAAATTAAACAAGAATGATAGCGACTACTCCTACAAGTGCCTCGAGCCTTTATCATGCATTAGAATCACTTGGGACCTCATAAATTTAACATGCAAGCTCAAGAACAGGGTCACCAAGGCAGCAAGGATTTGCAATGAATAAGGCACTAGAACAAAAACTATTTGGACCAATGTAGGAGTCATATACCAAGCAACAATCTCCCAAAGCAGTTTTGTGAATGGAGCTTTGAGCAAAGATATCGAAAATCACAGCAAAACGAGCTAGAACTCGTGCTTGACCTGGATGGGGATTTTTTTGGGAAGAAGATGGAGTGTGTGGGTGCTGGCATAAGTGGAGGGGGTCCACCAGGGGCCCATGAGACAGGGGGCGCGCCTAGGGGGTGTGGGCGCGCCCTCCACTCCCGTGGCCAGGTGGCAACCCCCCCTGTAGTGTTTTTAGTGCCTAAAATCCTCAAATAATTCATAAAAAATCATACTAAATTTGCAGGTCATTTGGAGCACTCTTATTTTCGGGATATTTTTTATTGCACGGATAATTCAGAAAACAGACAGATAATACTGTTTTTTCTTTATTTATTTTAAATAACAGAAAGTAAAAAGAGGGTACAGAAGGTTGTGCCTTCTAGTTTCATCCATCTCATGGTCATCAAAATGAATCGACTAACAAGGTTGATCAAGTCTTGTTAACAAACTCATTCCGAATAACACGGAACTGGAGAAATTTCGAATAACACTAAGTTACCTCAACGGGGATTGTCGGAGTAATGGGCCACAGGTAGGCCAACCCGAGCCCCAGAACCTTTCAAGACATCGGGACAGGCTGCGCCCCTCAGGCCGAGTCCCGGAGCGACTCCAAGATCTACCGAGTCCCAGAGCGACTCCCAGATATGCGAGTCCCAGAACCGACTCCAAGTTATGCCGAGTCCCAGGGACGGCTCCAAGATATGCCGAGTCCCAGACGGTGACTCCAAGATAAGCCGAGTCCCAGATGGCGACTCCAAGATAAGCTGAGTCATGGCCGGCAACTTCCAGAGAGGCCGGCTGTGGGGAGTCGGCCCACGACTCCACCCTCGTCTCGAAGGGCGAGGGGGGGTACGGCCACGGCGTAGCCATCCCCCATGCTTACAAGGGGCCGGCATGGCTACAGTAATCCGTATCGCTGAAGATCTCCGGCGAGGCGTGGCACTGTTGCCATGCCTGCCCTGACCTCAGCCACAGTGGGCGGCGCACTGTGCCCACGACGCCTGCCTGTACAACCCAAGGACGACGGGGCCGCCTGTCAGTGGGTAGACAGAAGACGACACGAGCGCCCTGAAGACGGACCCACTGGAGTCGGCCCCCGGGAGTCGGCCGACCCCTCCCACGGGCCCCGCACGCCATTAACCAGACAAGATGGGGAATGACGACAGTGAACGCACGCCGGACGGTGGCGCTGTTTCCATAACCACATGACCAAGCCAGCGTCATCAGGAGTACCGCAACAGTATCAGGCCTGTCCGCAGGGCCCGCCAGTTGACGGGCCCCAGTAGTCGGCAGAGAGGACGACGGCCTGAGAGACAGACGGCTGGGACCCGCGCCCAGCCAGATTACCTTTGTATCCCTGGGGGGTAGGCCTATATAAACCCCCCGGGAAGCCCATGCAGAGGGTTCGGACCTAGATAGAGATAGACCTGAGAGCATAGGAAGGAGAGAGCTAGCCTTGCCCTCTCCTACCTCCAGAAACAGCTCTAGGAGCACCATTGTAACCACTTTGCCATAGTGACCATGCGGAGACCCCGCAGAGCAGTAGTAGGGGTGTTATCTCCTCGAAGAGCCCTGAAGCTGGGTAAATTCTGCTGGCGTGCATGTCTTCGCCTCATCCCGCTTCCGGGCACCGGCGACGTTCTACTCGCTCCCACCATGATAAGCCATCCTTTGGCATATGTCGTACCCAACCCCCGACATTTGGCGCCCACCGTGGGGCGAGGTGCACCGTCGTCTGGAGACCTGCTCTGGATGGGAACCCTTTTCCTCCCTGGTGAGCGCAGCCAGCCCGACGCGCCAGATGGAGCCTGCGCTGATGCACTGCATGGCGCTGAGATCGCCTGCGCGGCCAGCTGCCTCGCCGAGCTTATCAGCGAGGTTCGCCTCTCCGACGAGCCTGCGTCCGACGCAGGCATGAGCGGCCCCGAGAGCCTCCTTGCGGGTCTCCTCGACCAACTTCACGTCGCCGGCGAGCCTGCCGTGGACCTGGAGTCCATAGGATCCACTGACCCGATGCTGGTCGACTCCGACACCGCGTCGCTCAACGCATTTCCCACCAACATGGTGGTCTACGACGAGCCGCTCCCTTGCGCGGAGAGTGGCGGAAGCACCGTCACGGAGGTCCTCGTCCCCGATCACGGCGAGCATTCCGGTGAGGGACCGCACGACCCGCTCGACGCGGCTCTGCGAGATCTCACCATGCCGATTCCGGGAGACGCTGACGCCGAGACGCTGGAGGCACGCCGCCTTCAGCTCATCGAGGGCGCAAAGAAGTTGGCAACCATGAGGCGCTTGTCAGAAGCCTACCAGCGCGAGATGGATCGCGCCATGGGCGGCTCGCCGGCTCTGACTGGGCCTAGCCGCCTAGGCGCGGTCCGGCAACGCGACATGGCAATCGCCAATCTGTTCGGGACTGATCACCCTGTGTATGCCACGCCCGCGGAGAACATCCGCGCCGCCCAGGCGGCGGCAGATGAGCTCGACAACTTCGAGGGAAAAGAGCGCCGCATGATGACGGAGCGAGTTTAGCAGCTCCTCGACGCGGCTGCCGCCCAGAACGAAGCCGGCTGCCGCACAGAGGCGCCGCAGCGACAAAACGACGACCCGCCACCCCGCCGAGACCAAGGCGCGGACGCTGATGTCAGGACCCCGACTCAATGCCACATCGATCTAGCATGTAACACCTCATATCACTTTGCGGCCTCACGCATGGTATTCCCACGGGTGTCGCCTTACCTTTTCCCGGGACCGTTTGCGCCTTTTGGCACACGTATATGATAGTGTCGCTAGCATCCATATGATAAGGAGCCCGGGCTGACATGGCTAGCCGTAAACCCAAAGTGGCACAGACTTACAGGGACAGGCGTCCTTGACCCAGCATCGAACGTGTCGGTCATCAGCGAGTCAATCTAGGCTGTAGCACTGGGCTAGCAGGACTCCGGTGAACCGGGCTGTAGCAGGCTAACAGGACTCCGGTATTCATCGCGTGACATTTCCCCGAAGGGACAGACACAGGAACGAAGAAGGACACATGTCGGCCAGCCTAAGTGTTCCGGAGCAGTAGCAAGCTACCCTGGCTCGGTGGAAACACTAGGAGACATTTCCCGGTAAGAGGGGCTACTGAGGATAAACAACTAGATAGTCAGATCCCACACATACCAAGCATTTCAATAACATACACACAATATGCTCGATATGCGCAAATACAACATGGCATCACAACATGACTCTACGACTCAAGTATTTATTCATTAGGCTCCGAGGAGCAAGATATTACAAACATGGGTCTCACGACCCAACATTCAGAGCATACAAGTCAAGCACAAGCGGAAACTAACATGTCTGAGTACAGACATCTACAAATGAAAAAGGCTTAGAAGCCTGACTATCTACCAGATCCTGCCAAGGGCACAAGATTGTAGCTGAGGTATCAAGCTAAACGTCGAAGTCCACGCGGAACTACTAGCGAGACCGAAGTCTCTCTGCAAAAACATAAAATAGGCAAACATGAGTACAAATGTACCCAGCAAGACTTACATCAAAACTAACTACATATGCATCATTATCAACAAAGGGGATGGTGGGGTTTAACTGCAGCAACCAGCTTGGACTCGGTGGCTATCCTGAACTACGACTGCAAGTAACTCTTTTGAGGTGGCGCACACGAGTCCTCATATTCACCATATCAATACACCACTATGGATCCGCTCCCGTCTCCCTACGAGAACGCCATCCATAGCACTCACACTTATCTTGCGCATTTTAAAGTATCCACTTTCACTTGTCTATGAACTGTTATAGGCAACCCAGAAGTCCTTTACCGCGGACACGGCTATTCGAATAGATGATGTTACCCCTGCAGGGGTGTACTTCTTCATACATGTTTCCACCACTTAGTGTCTGCACACGACATGTGCTCGGCAGACTTCAAGCGAAAGCCGACGTGGGTGTAGACCACGACCTACCTAAACACTCAAGTCTCTAGTCCAGGTTTATCGCCTATTCGGGTTCCATCCGTGAGGAGATCCGGCCGGAGTTTCGCTCACAGCGCCAAACGATGTGTGCAGGGTTCCCGAGACACCAAACGGGCGTCCGGTACACCGTGCCACATGCCTACCGCATCACAGCCCACCCCTCGTGTCAGCGCTACCCACGGCCTCCAGCATACTACAAACACCAGAAACTACTTGCAACTCCTGGACAGAGGACAAGGGTGATTAAGAAGTCGAGCGGGGTCATATTTCAGGGCCCAATGCATGGTAGTAGCTGAATCATGGATCACAAACACAGAACTCAGTTCCTGAGGACGGCTGCAATGAGACAACCAACCATGTACTCCTACATGGCCTCTCACCGCTACCTTTACCAAATCGTGTTCACACACCTAGCTCACACACAGACCTGACTCAACTCTAAGCAGTAGCAGGCATGACAAACAAGCAAGAATGAGTAGGCACAACAGGGCTCAAACAACTCCTACTCATGCTAGTGGGTTTCATCTATTTACTGTGGCAATGACAAGTCATGCAAAGGATAAAGGGTTCAGCTACGGCAACAAGTAACAGATGAATCGTTGTTGTCCTAATGCAATAAAAGAAAGCAGGAGCGAGAGAGTGGGATTGTATCGGAATGAACAAGGGGGTTTTGCTTGCCTGGCACTTCCGAAGATAGCATTGACTCTTGATCAGTGTCAACGATCACATCGTCGGTACATCGTCTACCGAGGGGGAACAACACCGGCAAACACAAAAGAAACACGATCAATGCAATGCACAATATGATGCATGCTATGACATGGCAATATGAATGTGTTTTGGGCTAATGCACCTAGCTATGATTTAAATGAAGTTGGTTTGAATACATGATTCAAATTCCAACTCCTTATATGATTATTTAAATGCCCTTTATTTGTTTTGTCCAAAACAGAGGACAAACATTGATCAAACATGCATGAAAATGGTACAGATGGATTCCTTGAATTTTTCTGATAATTTTTCATATATAATTTGTTTGATTTGGAGCTATGGTTGATTTTCTATGATTTTTAGAAGTTTAGGCATTTTTTTGGATTTTCCTGAATTAAATTAAATCCAGAAAATGACTTATTGCGTCAGCACTGCGTCACTGTGACGTCAGCTGGACAACTGCGGCTGACCCGGTCAAACCTGACCAGTGGGGCCCATTGGTCAGTGACTCGGGGCTGGTTGGTGTCACAGACAAGTGGGGCCAGTCAATGGCCACGTCAGCGAGGTCAACGCCGACGCCTGGGCCACTGTGATTAAATATAACTAAACAGAAATTAAACTGGTGTTAGTTAAGGGCGCGGGGCCCAGTAGTCAGTGAGAGAGGGAGTTAGTTAGCCCCGTTATTAGTAGTTAATGACGTTGCCATGTCGGCCTGCCGGCATTCAGCCGCCGGCGACCATTTGCCGCGGCGGACGTGCGTCGGGAAAGCGCTAGGGGCCGCGGTTTGTCTTGCAGAAAGCATCGGGGAGAAGCCCTTGCTCGGGCGCATCCAATGGGCCAGACAGGGGGTCGCAAGGCTGCCAGAATTTCGCCGGCGACGAGTCTTGGCGGCGGCGCAGCTACCGGTTTGCACGGGCGCGGCGTGGCGGAGCATGAGGAGCTCAACCAAGGGCATAAACGGCGTCGTCGGGTCACCAGGAGCACGTCTGTGCCACTAGGGCGAGCAAGCGAAGCTCGGGGGCGTGTGGCTGAACGTCCATGGCGGTGGCGGGCTTCGGTCGTCAGTGAACTAGGAGCTACGGCGTGAAAACGGGACAACGGAGAGGGGGGTTCGAGGGAGAGGCTTACGGCGGTTGCAATGGTGCAGACGGCGAGCTCGGGGAAGCACCGGAGTGAGCGGGGCGGCGAGAGGGATCTCCGGCGGCCGGCGACGAAGATGATGAAGATGGCGTCGATGCAGGGCCTCCGGCGAGGCGTGGCTGGACAGGGAGGACGAGGGAGGTGTGGCGATGCTCGTGGACACGTCGGGGAGGCGAGGGGAGCACGGAGGCTGCGTCTACGGCGTACGGCGGCGGCGAGCTCCGCTCGGGCAGAGAGGGAGAGAAAGCAGAGGAGGGGGGGGAGATCGGGAGAGAGTGAGAGAGTTCCAGAGGGGTGCGTGTCGGCGTCCAGGGCGTCCAGAAGCTCAATGGCAAGCAGGTGGCGTCATGGCGAGCTCGTGCTCGCCGGCGTCACCTCTGTGGCTGCCTGGCGAGGACGAAGCAGTTGGCTGGCATGGGCCAGCAAAGTGCTGGGCCTGCGAGGTGGGCCGGCCAGGTAAGTGGCCCAGGTAGGTGTTATCTCTCTCTCTTTCTAAATTGTTTTCTCTTTCTATTTTTCTGTGACTGTATGGCTTTATTAAAAATACTTAGGCATTTTCAAAAATCACCAAACCGCTCATGGCCACTAAATGGAATATATCCAGCATGGAACATTTTAGTTTGGGATTATTTGGACATTTAAAATATGTACTAGCATTTAAATGCCCAAATTCAAATACTATATGATTTAATTCAGAGCCCAAATATGTCATGGAAAAATGTGCAACACCTCTGGTTATTGTTTCCAACATTATCCAGAAATGATGAACATTTTTAAAAGCCATTTGGAATCACTGAGAAAATTTTAGTTGAACCTAGTGAATTCTTTTGATGCTAGGGTTTAGGCAATCCCCATTTCAGGTTTAACTGAAATTTAAACATGATGCAACACCAGATGCTAGCACTAGGCATTAATAGAACTAGGGATGTGACAACTCACCCCCACTAAACAAGAATCTCGTCCCGAGATTCAAGCGTAGGGTAAGATGAAGGGGAGCGCAAACTAACACAATCTTCACGATCCAGTTGTCCTTCTCGAGGATGCTGATTCAGTGCTCCAATTGATCTTGACGTCTTTGCTTTTGAGATCTTCATCCAATATGAGGACAGAAACACTCTACAAGGATGGATCATTTTAATGATCACAAGATCAACTCACGGAATGAGATGTAGAACATCTCTTGAGCTAAGAGGCATAATACATATTGAGAGAGGTGGATAGTAACGGATGACGAGGGTTCAATTTGGTAAGCACAACACTTAGGTAAGATGGTGCAAGGTTTCAGAGTAGCGAAGAATAATTGCCATGATTCCATAATGAGACACCTTGGGGGAGGTGACTCGTAGAACTATTCCCTTAAGGGGCAAAAAGAATTACCTTTGATTCAAAGATCATTGAAACTCTTTATACCAGCTTAAGGCAAATCACAATCGATCATTTGGAGGAGTTCGGTAGAATAACATACTCGGACTAGAATGGATGATGTGGACTACCTTGTTGAAGACAACGCAAGGGATGATTTTGCTTGCGCGTGCTCTCCAGAACTTGAGCATTTCCATAATCATCATAGTTCTACCAACATCTATGAAAAGAATGTTAATACAACTACATACTACCATGATGAATAACGATGGAGGATGCAGATGGAAAGGAAGACAACACTTTCTCAGATTTCACCCTAGCAATGCCAAGGAAACAAAATCTGGATGATCGACCGACAGACATTTAGCACTCCACTTCTAATGTTCTCCTTGATGTACTAGGTACCATGGTTAATGCTTAAAACATCAACATGCCCATCAAGTAAAGGTCGGACTTCGGAAGCACAAAAATCCATAAGGAACAACTTGTGGAATAAGTCATACCAAATCCTCATGGAGAAGATGGTCGAGTTGCTCATTCAAGATACTACAATAATATATCTTCCGACTAGGTGTGTCAGCCAACATCAACCTTGTCGGGACCTACATCATAGACCATGGAAAGGTTCCAACCATCATATCTGCCTGAGAATCAGATCTGGTTGGTAACATGATATTCCGACTCATCAAGTCTAGAAAGAAAAATGAAAGTTTGCAACACAAACCGACGAGATGACATTGCGAGAATCTCGGGGAGTGAACTATGATAGCAAGCTCCAAAACATGAGCTGGTTCTGCTACTCACATGTGAACACGTTGTCCCAGACAAAACATTATCACATGGTAGTCTTACAATAAAACACTACCGAGTTCAGGTGGGGAACCATCATCGAGGATATCGAAGTCCTTGCATAAGTCTTGCTCTTAAGAAGGAACTTCTTCTCCTTGAACAAATCAATTAGTGGCTTGGTGCACTAGGGGATACATGTGGATTGGAGGTAGCGAGCCTGTCAAACCATAGCATACTTCGCACATACATGACTGACTTGGGATGATTCCATAGGAGGCAACATTGACTTTCTCGAATCCACGGCGGCAACTTGCATCAAATGCACATGAACTAGAGGAAGTCACTTCTTACATCCGAACATATGCTTCATGAGCTAGCATGAACAAATGCTTTCAAAAGTTTCCAACACTAGCTTAATGTTCAACAAAATTATGGAGAAAACAAGGATGTTGTCGATGGGCTCATCTACAATTCATCCTAGCTTCCATAAAAATGGAATTCCATAATTATGAGAACAAATGATAGTATTGGTCAGACCAAAAGATATAATGATGTATGCTCGGGGATCAACCACAAGTAAGACAACATTAAGAACATCGTTGGTTCTGATTTGACTTGACGATGGCCCATACTCAAGTCAAAGTTTTGACAAGGCAATAGATCCAACAACTGATCACGAGGACCAATTGGTGAAGATATCATCTTTCTGCAACACACACACAAAATATCCCTTAACATGAACTAAGTCGGACAAGCTTTTATCTTCCAGCTCTCCAAGTTGATGTATAGCTTAACCAACTAGCTCAGGGGTATCCAACACGGATTCTTGAAGAAAGGGTGGTTTACAGGAATAAACCAACTTGATCACAAACTCAACATAGCGGTCAGGTGACGACCTGGTGATACTTCCGAGAAGATAATCAGAAAATCATGAACCACCAGTATGTTACTAAGCTCGAGAGCAATCTTGCTTTTCGGGGCAAGACGATATGATCAAATGAGCGAGGGATTGCCCAAATCCCAACTCAACGACCGAAAGAGTGCACCGGAAATAGGGACTAGGTAGCACAACCAACCTTAGGGTGACGATTCAATAACCAACATGCTAAGGATGAAATTATTGTCCTTTAACTACCAAGCAACAAGGTTGCTATGAGTATTGATTTCACACATCACGATTCACTTGTCGGTATTCCGGTTGCGACAACACGGAACCGAGGAATGAGTAATGATGGCGAGAAGTATCACTACGTCAAGAATTCACAAGGGCTGGAGCAATTCTCATGAAAATCCTGACATAAAGGGGGTGATACTCCAGGGTAGAACAGAATCAAAAGCTGGATTGCATCTGATCTGCAGAAGACAACTGCTTTGACCCAATCCTAGAAATGGATGAGGTACTGGAGTTTGTTTCTCCTAGTCATTCTGAACTAGAATGGCTTGACGGACCACAAGAGTAATAGGCATCGATGAGCTCGAGTGCACAACTAATCTTGACTATCAATTGATAGACGAGGGTCAGAAGACAACTAAAACGGGACAACTCAAAGGAACATACGGGTTTTTGAGTTGTGGATGCATAGATTAGTATGTTGAACCAAGTTCAACAAGTTTCTTCCGGATAACCCATGCAGAAAAGTAGAACTGGCAGAGTCGCAATATAGAATGGAGAACTCAACAAGGGCACTCTTGTTGTGATCTTTTGATCCAACAAACTTCTGCCATAAGTGGTTCATAGTATTTGGAAGAAAGAAAATACCATGGACCTCGAGGACTAATGCAAAGGTTACTGATAACCTAAGGGAACTAGCAATTACTATCAACATGAAGTAAGTAGGGTGAATCTCGGGTTCAAAAACCCAGGAGTAGAATACCTAACTAAATGGCATCACGGGATGCTTTCGAGAATAAAGTCAAGAATCATCACACCAGGACACAAATCATGGCTAGATTGCTAGATGATCCCCTAAGACACCTAGGGTCATAGTAATAGCTCCAACATATATGTCGAGGCAACAGAGTACCTCAACTCACTGATTAGTGTGATTAATCTGACCAAAGGGACATCCGAACGGGAAGAAGGGATTTGCAAATGCATCAGACTGTTTAGAAACCTGGGATGACTCGGACAGCATAACGACTGTAAACGCTCGAAAGATTGGAGATATGCTACAAAAATGGTGGCATAGCCACTCAGAAGTACAATATCAAGGTTTCGAGATCAATAGTTAACATACAGAAGTAGTAGGAACGAAACCGAGGCTTAAGTCCAACAATTCCATAAGTCTACGGATTAGTAACACGTGATCCTGATAGAAGAAGAGAAAGCCTAGTTCCTTAACCCCGTAGGAAAGATAAGATGACTCAGATCAGAAGGACATGAGGTATAAGGAGTAAAAAGAGCCTTACGTTCCATCCCACAATCAATTCCCTTATATAACTAAAGAATTTCTAGACTCAACTTCGACCAGTTTGGCTTGGTAATCCTACAGGCAGTCAAGCTCTGATACCAAAGCTGTCAGGACCCCGACTCAATGCCACATCGATCTAGCATGTAACACCTCATATCACTTTGCGGCCTCACGCACGGTATTCCCACGGGTGTCGCCTTACCTTTGCCCGGGACCGTTTGCGCCTTTTGGCACACGTATATGATAGTGTTGCTAGCATCCATATGATAAGGAGCCCGGGCTGACATGGCTAGTCGTAAACCCAAAGTGGCACAGACTTACAGGGACAGGCGTCCATGACCCAGCATCGAACGTGTCGGTCATCAGCGAGTGAATCTAGGCTGTAGCACTGGGCTAGCAGGACTCCGGTGAACCGGGCTGTAGCAGGCTAACAGGACTCCGGTATTCATCGCGTGACATTTCCCCGAAGGGACAGACACAGGAACGAAGAAGGACACATGCCGGCCAGCCTAAGTGTTCCGGAGTAGGTAGCAAGCTACCCTGGCTCGGTGGAAACACTAGGAGACATTTCCCGGTAAGAGGGGCTACTGAGGATAAACAACTAGATAGTCAGATCCCACACATACCAAGCATTTCAATAACATACACACAATATGCTCGATATGCGCAAATACAACATGGCATCACAACATGACTCTACGACTCAAGTATTTATTCATTAGGCTCCGAGGAGCGAGATATTACAAACATGGGTCTCACGACCCAACATTCAGAGCATACAAGTCAAGCACAAGCGGAAACTAACATGTCTGAGTACAGACATCTACAAATGAAAAAGGCTTAGAAGCCTGACTATCTACCAGATCCTGCCGAGGGCACAAGATCGTAGCTGAGGTATCAAGCTAAACGTCGAAGTCCACGCGGAACTACTAGCGAGACCGAAGTCTCTCTACAAAAACATAAAATAGGCAAACGTGAGTACAAATGTACCAAGCAAGACTTACATCAGAACTAACTACATATGCATCATTATCAACAAAGGGGATGGTGGGGTTTAACTGCAGCAAGCCAGCTTGGACTCGGTGGCTATCCTGAACTACGACTACAAGTAACTCTTTTGAGGTGGCGCACATGAGTCCACATATTCACCATATCAATGCACCACCATGGATCCGCTCCTGTCTCCCTACGAGAACGCCATCCATAGCACTCACACTTATCTTGCGCATTTTAAAGTATCCACTTTCACTTGTCTATGAACTGTTATAGGCAACCCAGAAGTCCTTTACCGCGGACACAGCTATTCGAATAGATGATGTTAACCCTGCAGGGGTGTACTTCTTCATACATGTTTCCACCACTTAGCGTCTGCACACGACATGTGCTCGGCAGACTTCAAGCGAAAGCCGACGTGGGTGTAGACCACGACCTACCTAAACACTCAAGTCTCTAGTCCAGGTTTATCGCCTATTCGGGTTCCATCCGCGAGGAGATCCGGCCGGAGTTTCGCTCACAGCCCCAAACGATGTGTGCAGGGTTCCCGAGACACCAAACGGGCGTCCGGTACACCGTGCCACGTGCCTACCGCATCAAAGCCCACCCCTCGGGTCAGCGCTGCCCACGACCTCCAGCATACTACAAACACAAGAAACTACTTGCAACTCCTGGACAGAGGACAAGGGTGATTAAGAAGTCGAGCGGGGTCATATTTCAGGGCCCAATGCATGGTAGTAGCTGAATCATGGATCACAAACACAGAACTCAGTTCCTGAGGATGGCTGCAATGAGACAACCCACCATGTACTCCTACATGGCCTCTCACCGCTACCTTTACCAAATCGTGTTCACACACTAAGCTCACACACCGTAGGACATGTTCACACACCTCTGATTCATCCCCGATGAATCAGACCTGACTCAACTCTAAGCAGTAGCAGGCATGACAAACAAGCAAGAATGAGTAGGCACAACAGGGCTCAAACAACTCCTACTCATGCTAGTGGGTTTCATCTATTTACTGTGGCAATGACAGGTCATGCAAAGGATAAAGGGTTCAGCTACCGCAACAAGTAACAGATGAGTCGTTGTTGTCCTAATGCAATAAAAGAGAGCAGGAGCGAGAGAGTGGGATTGTATCGGAATGAACAAGGGGGTTTTGCTTGCCTGGCACTTCCGAAGATAGCATTGAGTCTTCATCAGTGTCAACGATCACATCGTCGGTACATCGTCTACCGAGGGGGAACAACACCGGCAAACACAGAAGAAACATGATCAATGCAATGCACAATATGATGCATGCTATGACATGGCAATATGAATGTGTTTTGGGCTAATGCACCTAGCTATGATTTAAATGAAGTTGGTTTGAATACAAGATTCAAATTCCAACTCCATATATGATTATTTAAATGCCCTTTATTTGTTTTGTCCAAAACAGAGGACAAACGTTGGTCAAACATGCATGAAAATGGTACAGATGGATTCCTTGAATTTTTCTGATAATTTTTCATATATAATTTGTTTGATTTGGAGCTATGGTTGATTTTCTATGATTTTTAGAAGTTTAGGTAATTTTCTGGATTTTCCTGAATTAAATTAAATCCAGAAAATGACTTATTGCGTCAGCACTGCGTCACTGTGACGTCAGCTGGACAACTACGGCTGACCCGGTCAAACCTGACCAGTGGGGCCCATTGGTTAGTGACTCGGGGCTGGTTGGTGTCACAGACAAGTGGGGCCAGTCAATGGCCACGTCAGCGAGGTCAACGCCGACGCGTGGGCCACTATAATTAAATAAAACTAAACAGAAATTAAACTGGTGTTAGTTAAGGGCGTGGGGCCCAGTAGTCAGTGAGAGAGGGAGTTAGTTAGCCCCGTTATTAGCAGTTAACGACGTTGGCATGTCGGCCTGCCGACGTTCAGCCGCTGGCGACCATTTGCCGCGGCGGACGTGCGTCGGAAAAGCGCTAGGGGCCGCGGTTTGTCATGCAGAAAGCATCGGGGAGAAGCCCTTGCTCGGGCGTATCCAATGGGCGGCGAGCAAGCTCGGGGAAGCACCGGAGCGAGCGGGGCGGCGAGAGGGATCTCCGGCGGTTGCAACGGTGCAGACGGCGAGCTCGGGGAAGCACCGGAGCGAGCGGGGCGGCGAGAGGGATCTCCGGCGGCCAGCGACGAAGATGATGAAGATGGCGTCGATGCAGGGCCTCCGGCGAGGCGTGGCTGGACAGGGAGGATGAGGGAGGCGTGGCGATGCTCGTGGGCACATCGGGGAGGCGAGGGGAGCACGGAGGCTGCGTCTACGGCGTACGGCGGCGGCGAGCTCCGCTCGGGCAGAGAGGGAGAGAAAGCAGAGGAGGGGGAGAAAGATCGGGAGAGAGTGAGAGAGTTCCAAAGGGGTGCGTGTCGGCGTCCAGGCGTCCAGAAGCTCAGCGGCAAGCAGGTGGCGTCGTGGCGAGCTCATGCTCGCCGGCGTCACCTCTGTGCCTGCCTGGCGAGGACGAAGCAGCTGGCTGGCATGGGCCAGCACAGTGCTGGGCCTGCCAGGTGGGCCGGCCAGGTAAGTGGCCTAGGTAGGTGTTATCTCACTCTCTTTCTAAATTGTTTTCTCTTTCTATTTTTCTGTGGCTGTATGGCTTTATTAAAAATACTTAGGCATTTTCAATAATCACCAAACTGCTCATGGCCACTAAATGGAATATATCCAGCATGGAACATTTTAGTTTGGGATTATTTGGACATTTAAAATATGTACTAGCATTTAAATGCCCAAATTCAAATAATATATGATTTAATTCAGAGCCCAAATATGTCATGGAAAATGTGCAACACCTCTGGTTATTGTTTCCAACATTATCCAAAAATGATGAACATTTTTAAAAGCCATTTGGAATCACTGAGAAAATTTTAGTTGAACCTAGTGAATTCTTTTGATGCTAGGGTTTAGGCAATCCCCATTTCAGGTTTAACTAAAATTTAAACATGATGCAACACCAGATGCTAGCACTAGGCATTAATAGAACTAGGGATGTGATAGCCGACTGGCGGGGCCCGTGGAAAGAAGGACAAGGAGTCGGCTGCCAGCCACAGTCGGACTCGTATCACCATCGAGCGCGACCAAGACGGCCGCCCCAAGGAGGTGGAACGGCGAGACGACTATCTGCCTCCCCTTCCTCGCAGAGAAAGGCGAGTCTCCCCGCCGCCCGTGGAACATCCGACTCTCGGCGACCGTCTTGGCCGCCGAGAGGGAGTCGGCGAGAACGATGCCCGCCACCGGATCGACCGACTCCACTGATCCCTGGCACTGGAAGAAGAAGACGAGTTGGGTCCTCCTTGTTTTGGACCCCGCATCCGAGATGAGCCCTTCCCCAAAGGGTTCACGCTCCCCCGAGACACGCCCAAATATACCGGCACCGTGAAGCCGGAGGACTGGCTGATCGATTACTCCACAGCCGTCAATATAGCGAATGGCAACAAGCGTGTTGCCGTAAGATATGTCCTGCTCATGCTCTAGGGCTCGGCCCGGACATGGTTGAACAGTCTAAAGCCTCGCAACATCAATAGCTGGGTCGACTTCACCGAGGCCTTCGTCCGCAACTTCACAAGCACGTACAAGCAACCTCCCAAGCCTCGCCAGCTCTCCTTGTGCGTGCAAGGTCCCGATGAGTCCACTCGCGAGTACCTCACGCGCTGGGGCGAGCTTCGGAACTCCTGCGAGGGCATGTACGAGGTGCAGGCTATCGAGTATTTTACTGCCGGGTGCAGAGAAGGCACCCTCCTCAAGCACAAGCTTCTCTGCGACGAGTCGGAGACCCTCGATGAACTGTTGATCACAGCAGACAAGTACGCCATGGCCGACTCCTCCATGAAGGCGGAGATTCAAGTCAGCGCGACTGGGAAAGTCGCCCCTCAGGCTCCAAGAACTCCAGCTGGGGACACCAGTCGGCGGCAACAGCAGAACGACCACAAGCACAAGGCCCCGCAGCCGGCTTCCAACAGCCGGCAAGTGGCGACAGTCGAAGACCAGCAGCCGGAGGGACCGCCTCCGGCAAAGCGGCAGAAGGGCGGCAAGTCCAACTGGTTGCCGGCTTTCTCCTACGAGCAGACCCTGGATGGCCCCTGCAAGTTCCACAGCGGCTTGAAGCCGTCAAACCACACCACCCGGAAATGCCACTGGCTGACCAGAATCGCCAAGGGAGACGGCCTACTCCCTCCCCCACCTGCTGGGCTGCCTCCACCACAGCCGCCCCAACAGCCGGCTGCCAGGCCAGTCGGCACGATACAAGACGAGTTCCCAGATGAGCACGGGGCCTATGCTGTTTTCACCAGTGTGGCAGACGATCGACGCAGCAGGCGCCAACAGCAGCAAGAAGTGAATGCAGTCATGTCAAGCACTCCAGAATTCATGCACTGGTCCGAAAGGCCCATCAGTTGGAGCAGAGCCGATCACCCAGAGGTGATGCCGAGTCCAGGCTCCTACGTCTTGGTCTTAGGCGCCACGCTCGCCACAGACAGGCAGGCCGCTCGCTTCTCACGAGTGCTGATAGACGGAGGCAGCAGTATCAACATCCTGTACAAGAATATGATGGAGAAATTAGGAATCAAGCGAAGATAGCTTCAGAGCAGCCGCACTGTGTTCCACAGTATTGTTCCTGGCCTTTCCTGCTCACCAATCGGCAAGATCCTGGTCCTCTTTGGGGACAAAGATCACTTCCGCCGAGAGCCAATTTGGTTTGAAGTGGTGGACCTTGAAAGCCCGTACCATGCGTTGCTTGGCCGACCAGCTTTGGCCAAGTTCATGGCCGTCCCCCACTACGCCTACCTCAAGATGAAGATGCCGAGTTCCAAGGGGATTCTAACTGTGGCCAGCGACTACAGAAAGTCGTCCGCTTGCGCGGCCGAAAGCAGTCGGCTGGCCGAGTCCTTGGTGATCGCGGCTGAGAAGCGGCTTCTCGATCGGGTTGTGGCAATGGCCGGCAAGCAGCCCGAGATGTCGCCCGACCCCAAGGAGTCGGAAGCAGAAGGATCATTCAAGCCGGCCAGAGAAACGAAGAAGATACCTTTGGACCCGGAGCACCCAGAGAGGTACGCTGTCATGGGCACAAACCTTGACAGCAAATAGGAAGGCGAGCTCGTCGATTTCCTCCATGAGAATCGAGACATCTTCGCATGGTCCCCTAAAGACATGCCTGGTGTACCGACGGAACTCGCTGAGCACAAGTTACATGTCCGATCTGATGTGAAGCCCGTCAGGCAGCCCTTGCGGCGCCTGTCAGAAGAGAAGAGAAGAGTTGTTGGAGAAGAAATAGCCCGGCTCCTGGCAGCCGGCTTCATCATGGAAGTGTTTTTCCCAGAGTGGCTAGCAAACCCAGTACTGGTGCTGAAGAAGAACAAGCAGTGGCGGATGTGTATCGACTACACAAGTCTCAATAAAGCCTGTCCCAAGGACCCATTTGCTTTGCCAAGAATTGATAAGGTGATAGACTCCACAGCCGGATGCGAGCTGTTGAGTTTTTTGGATGCATATTCTGGATATCACCAGATCAAGGTGAACCCAGCTGACTGACTGAAGACCGCCTTCATCATGCCATTTGGTGCCTTCTGCTACCTGACCATGACGTTCGGCCTGAGGAATGCTGGCGCCGCCTTTCAGCATTGCATGCAGAAGTGCCTCCTCAAGCAACTCGGCAGAAATGCCCATGTCTACGTGGATGACATGGTGGTGAAGACGGAAAAACATGGAACTCTGTTGGAAGACCTTAAGGAAACCTTTGAGAACCTGCGCCGATTCTAGATCAAGCTTAACCGCGAGAAGTGCGTCTTCGGAGTACCAGCCGGCCAACTCCTTGGTTTCCTGGTCTCTGAACGCGGCATAGAGTGCAATCCCATGAAGATCAAGGCCATCGAGAGGATGGAAGCACCCAGACGACTATTAGATGTGCAGAAGTTCACCGGCTGTTTGGCATCCATCAGCCGATTCATCAGTCGGCTGGGCGAGAAGGCTCTCCCCTTGTATCAGCTCATGAAGAAGACAACCTTTTTTGAATGGACTCCCAAGGCGGACGAGGCCTTTCTCTAGCTGAAGAAAATGTTGACTACTCCCCCTGTGTTGGCGGCTCCGACTCCCAAAGATCCCATGCTCCTATACATTGCCGCCACCAGTTGGGTAGTCAGCACAGTCATTGTAGTCAAGCGCAAGGAGGAAGGCAAGGCGCTACCTGTCCAGAGACCGGTATATTACCCGAGCGAGGTACTGTAGGCCTCCAAGCAGAACTACCCCCACTACCAGAAGATGTGCTACGGCGTGCATTTTGCCGCCAAGAATTTGAAGCCTTACTTCCAGGAGCATCCAATCACTGTGGTCTGCACATCCCCACTAGCCGAGATCATCGGAAGCCGAGATGCTTCTGGCCGAGTGGCCAAATGGGCCATCGACCTGGCTCCCTACACCATCTACTATGAGCCCCGCACCGCCATCAAGTCTCAAGCACTGGCCGACTTCCTTGTCGATTGGGCCGAGACCCAGTATCTGCCACCAGCGCCCGACTCCACCCATTGGCGGATGCACTTCGATGGCTCCAAGATGCGCACCGGCCTAGGAGCCGGCGTCGTCCTCACTTCCCCCAAAGGCGACAAGCTCAGATATGCACTGCAGATCCATTTCGCCACCTCCAACAACGTAGCCGAGTATGAGGCGCTCATCCACGGACTCCGGCTTGCCAAAAGAACTCGGCATTCGTCGAATCCTGTGTTATGGCGACTCCGACTTGGTGGTCCAACAATCATCTGGCGAATGGGACGCCAAGGACGCAAACATGGCGAGCTACCGTTTCCTTGTGCAGCAACTCAGCGGATACTTCGAGGGTGCGAGTTCCTCCACGTGCCAAGGAACGACAACGACCAAGCAGATGCCTTGGCACGAATCGGCTCCACCCGCCAAGCAATACCGTCCGTCATTGCCCTTCGGCGCCTCCTCAAGCCGTCTATCAAGCCGTCACAAGAATCAGACTCAATCTTTGTGCTGGCTCCACCCGAAGAAGTCGGATCCAACTCCAAGAAAGCCACAGTCAAAGCCGGTCCGGGGACTTCAGAACCCGGCCCGGGGACTGCGATGACAAGACCAAAGACTCCAGAACTCGGCCCGGCGACTGCTCCAGTCGGCCCGGGGACTTCGTCAAGTCAGCAAGCGGCTGCGGACTCCAACCCGCCGCCTCCCAGCCCAGCCTCCCTTATCCAAGTCGCACTAGTGGCAGTTGAAGAAATAGCAGCACCCTCATGTGCCCAGCCCATCCTCAAGTTCTTAGTAAACATAAGGTTGCCAACTGATGAAATCTTGGCTCGGCAAGTGCAACGCCGAGCGGCAGCCTACACCATAGTCAACAGAGAGCTGGTCAGGCGCAGCGTCACTGGCGTCTACCAACGCTGCGTCGAGGCAGAACAAGGCCAAGCAATTCTCAGAGACGTCCATGAAGGCGAGTGTGGTCACCATGCGGCCTCAAGAGCACTTGTCGCCAAAGCCTTCCGGCATGGTTTCTTCTGGCCGACTGCCCTAGAAGAGGCCAAGGAATTAGTCCAAAAATGCAAGGGGTGCCAGATGTTCCGTTCCAAGCCACTTCAGCCAGCTTCCGCACTCAAGACCATCCCCATCGCTTGGCCCTTTGCAGTTTGGGGCCTGGACATGGTGGGACCATTCAAGACGGCACGAGGTGGCTTGACTCATCTACTTGTCGCAGTGGACAAGTTCACCAAGTGGATAGAGGTGAAACCCATCAAGAAGTTGAATGGTTCGACTGCAGTGACTTTCATCACCGACATCACGACTCGGTACGACATCCCACACAGCATCATCACCGACAATGGCACAAATTTTGCCAAAGGCGCCTTGGCCCGTTTCTGCGCGACGCATGGCATCCGACTGGACTTAGCGTCTGTTCCCATCCGTAGTCAAACGGCCAAGTGGAGCGCGCAAACGGCCTCATCCTATCTGGCATCAAGCCTCGACTGGTCGAACCACTAGAGCGTTCGGCCGGCTGTTGGCTTGACGAATTGCCAACCGTCCTCTGGAGTCTGCGCATGACTCCAAACAAGTCAACCGGCTTCATACCTTTCTTTCTCGTCTACGGTGCCGAAGCCGTCATCCCGACGGACATAGAGTTCGACTCCCCGTGAGTCACCATGTACACCAAGGAAGAAGCAGAAGAAGCACATCAAGACGACGTCGATCTGCTGGAAGAGGGCCGGTTGTTGGCACTCAGCCGGTCCAGCGTCTACCAACAGAGTCTGTGCCGATACTACAACAGGAAGGTCAGGCCAAGATCTTTCCAAGAAGGCGACCTTGTGCTCCGGCTGATCCAGCAAACTGCCGGCCAGCACAAGCTATCGGCTCCTTGGGAGGGCCCCTTCATTATCAGCAAGGTGTTGGGAAACGACTCCTACTACCTGATCGATGCTCAGAAGCCCCGAGCACGCAAAAGGGACGACTCCAGCAAAGAGACAGAGCGCCCGTGGAATGCAAATCTTCTCCGAAGATTTTACAGTTGAAGCAGTATGTATCACGCTACCCTTTGTATTAAAGTACCAAGACTTTGGGCCCCCCGAGACGAGCTTGGGGACTGCCTTCTTTTGTTATCTGTATGATAAGAATTATGCCTTCGAGTATATTACTCTTTGTTAATGCCGCTTGGCACCGGGTCCGACTAGTCGGCCCGGGGACTTGCCGCCTCGCTCTATGAGGTGCTTCCCGCAGTCAGACAAGTAGTGTTCGGTGCCTAATCCGTCTCCTGACAAAGCCGCAGCTCATAGAGCGACTATTTGGTTGGCAGGAGTGAGGAAGAATGGGTGCCCACACGAAAAATGGCTAAGGACCCAAAGCACGAACATAGCGTAAGACGGCCTCCAGCATTTTCGAAACGAAAAGCTGACTCACGAGTAGTCGGCTTGCCGCTTTCTACCAGCCTCTATTAAGGATAGCCGACTCTTTAGTAGTCGGCTTGCCGCCTTCTATCCAACTTGTTAAAGAAGACTCTAAGATGGCCGAGTACCTGCCTTCCCAAAGTAGCCATGCATTTGATCCAGCGACAGTCCACAGAGCGGTTGTCCGACTGGCAAGGCAGCGACTAAAGGAAGGCGGCAAAGGGAAAAGCCTAAAGAGCAATGAGTAAGGAAAGATAGAATTCTGATTAATATTTACATAGCATAGCCGCTTGGCCGAATCTTCGAAAAGGAGTTCAAATTACACCTCGCGGGTGGAATTGTGCAAATTAACAAGTTCTTTAAAGACTTTCTAGAGAAGACAAAATAAAGACAGAAGGCAGCCTAGGGAGCAGAAGACGGGTTCGGAGGATCGGAGGAGACGGTAGTGTCAGGCGCCGGGAAGGCCGGCTGGGCAGTCTCGGCTTGATCGCCACCGGCGGCAGTCGGCCCGGTCGGACGTGGCTCGTTGCTGGAGGCACGGTCGAGCTGAGGCTGGTCGCCCGCTCCGACTTCTGGCATCTCCGTCTCGCCTTCGTCCTCCGCCTCGCCTTCCTCCTTGGTGCTGGAGTCAATCACCTCCGCCGAGTCCTCGCCGAAGTCCGGGTTCATCCTGAACCACTCTGGCGGCACCTCCTCGCCGCCTGCAGCCCGCTCGGGGACGAAGACACTGGTGTCCGTATAGTCGGCAATCGCCACCGCACGCTCGACAAGGGCACCCTCCACCGCCACCAGCCCTGCCTGGGCCTCTGACCGGAACGTGGCCAGCCGGTCCAGGTCCAGCCCCGGATACCACGCCTTGACGAATTCCAAGGCCCGGCGTGCTCCGGCCCGGGCCGAGGAACCTTTCCAAGTTTCAAGACGGTCAGCTGCGACCTCCAGCCAGTCGGCGGTACGCAGGGCCGGCATGTCTGGCCACAGAGCGGCAACCGCCTGGGCACCGGCACGCTGAAGCCGGCGCATCAGCCGATCGGTCGGACGAAGACAGGCCTCGATGCTCAGAAGCTGCTCGTCGACGGTCCGGGGGGCGTTAGCGGCGATCTCCGCGCCGCTTGCCCTCCGCACCTCGTGATCAGCCTCGATGGCCTGAGTGACTGCCTGCGAGTGGCCAGGGAAGAAGTCTGCCAAGACAAAATAAAATCATCAGAAATCGGCTCGACCGATAGTCGGAAGCTCGAAGAAAGAAAGGAAGAAAAGAAACTCACCGTCGACGATGTCCTCGATCTCATGGAAGCCGAAGGTCAGCATCGCCTCCCTGTCAGTCCAGGAGGAGCGCTCGCTCTCGAACTCGGCCAAGAGAGCGGCCTCCTTCTTCTCGGCCTCGTCCTGTGCCTTCTTGAGCAGCTCCTTCTGCTCGGCCAGCTGCGCAGCCAGCAGGTCGCGCTCTGTAGCAAGTTTGCTGCACTCCTCCTCCTTGGCGCGCAAGGCGGTGTTGGCCTCGCCCAGCTGCTGCTGAAGAGTAGAGTTGGCCCCTAAATAAGAAAAAAGAGGAAAAACGATAAGTCATCAACAAAGAAAGTCGCTGAGAAGATCCGGCCCAACTGCTCAGCAGCCGGCCCGAATCTCAGGGACTACAGCCCGCGGGTGCGCCAGCGCGCCCCCGCGAAAAAGAAGGACTCACTCCGGCTCTCCGACAAGTCGGCAGTCCGCCTGCCTAGCTCCTCAACGTTGCGGTTGAAGGTGGTAGTGTGGAGGTTGTGATACTCCTGCAATAAGCATTTCAGACAAAGTTAAATATTTGGAACTCGCCAGAGGGAGTTCCGAACCGCCTGCTCAGCAGCCGGCCCGAAACTCGGGGACTACATCCAGTGGGTGCGCTGGCGCGCCCCCACAGAGAAGAACAAGAAAAACAAAAATCAAAGAGGGAGACATACTCGGACGACCGTTCGCGCTGCCAGGTGCGCCCTGGTGCAGTTTTGGAGGGCGTCGCCTTCAGCTCGCACCTTCGCCTGGACGTCCAGAAGCGCTTGGTTCAGCGGCCCTGTGCCACCTCCGCGCAACCACCCAACGGGCGCGGCGCTCGTCACCTTGGCGTCTGGGATTGCCGAGCTGGCGGCGCCGGTCTCCTGGGGTCGCGGCGCCGAGGTCGCCCTCTCTAGACGGCGACGCACTGGCGAGGCGACTTGGAGAAGCAGCCTCGCCTCGGATTCGTCCGCAGTCGGCGGCAACGGCGGGCCCTCCGGTTGTTCTCCACGCGCGCTCCCAGATGGCGGCGGAGGCGGCGGTGGCGGCATGAGCGTGTCCGACATGGAGGCCTCGCCGCTTTCCTTCTCCACGACGGGGTTCTCGGCGCCGGCTTCTCCAGTCTGCCCCGTGAACTCCGGGGGCGGCGGCGCGGAGGACAGCGGGGTGACGAGCAACACCGACTGGCGGCGCGCGGCCTCCTCGGCTCGCCGATTTGCTGCAGCGGCGGCTTCGGCCTCTTCCAGCTTTTTCTGGGCGGAAGCCGCCGCCTTCTCGGCCTCCACTTTCTCCAGGCGGTCGGCCTCTTCCTCGTAGCGCTTCTCCCGCGCGTTTCGCTCCGTCGCCTCTCGGAGGTCAGCGGCGGGGTCAATCCGCCGAGTGTTGGCGGAAGTCTCTGCCAACCCCATGACGGAGGGGGCGGCGACCCTCTCAAGGGTAAGAGGTGCCCTGAAAAAAGGAGGGGGTGTAAAAGACTCCGACAGAATTCACCGAAAGAAAATAAGGCAAAGACACTTACGCAAAGATCAATGGCGGCTTCTTCACTTCCTTGCGGAAGCGGTTGGCTTTCGCAGCCGCTTCCTTGATTCTGGTCGCGGCGGCCGTCCCCTTGAGCTTCTTCGGCTTGCTGCCGAATGAACTCGCCCCGGCGTGGCGCCTCTTCGCGCCGCCTTGGCCGACGGAGGAACTCGCACCCGGCAGGCCAACCCTTGGCTGGCGGCGCGGGGCGACTTCCCCTTCAAAGTCGTCTTCAGGCCAGTCGGCAAAGGTGGCCGAGGGCCTGAAGCCGCCTCCCGCTCCCCCGTCTCCACCTTCGGCGTCGGACTCCATCGCCGCCGCCCCCAAGTCGGGGTCGTCGATATCGCTCTCCGCCCGGTCGGGAACGAACTCGCGGGGCGGCCTTTCGACGCCGGCTACGGGCTGAATGAGGGGATTCTGACTCAAAGAAACCAAAAGTCTCAGAAGTCGGATTCACCTACAGAGAAAACAGAGCAACCAAAGACGCGACTTACCGCAGGAGGAGGGTTAGCGCGCGAGTACGGCTCCTTGCCGAACTTCCAGTCCGCCGCGAGCTCGCAGTTCGCGATGTGGTTCACCATGTTTGCCACTTCCGTACGGGGCATGTCCCTGGTGGACATCCAACTCGGGTTCCGGTGGCCGCTCATCTGACTGATCAGATGAGGCCGGCCTTGGAGAGGGAGGACTCGGCGCGCCACGAAGGCAGCCAACAAGTCGGCTCTAACCAGGCCCTCCGACTGCGTCAGAACTCGGAGTCGCGCTACGGCAGTGGCTCCGACGGGAGTCAGTGACTTGACTCGGTGGGACCAGCTGGGGAGCCTCCCAGCCAGTGGGCCGGCTTCGTAGGGCGGCAGATTGACCCAGTCGCCGTCTGGGGCGACGTTCTTCACGTAGAAGTACGACCGCTGCCACATCCTCACCGACTTGATCAGCGGGATGGCGGGAAATGGATTGTCGGCCGTCGTTCGCCACATCGCGATGAAGGCGCCGCACTGGGCTGGCATGCTGGCGACGTGCGTGCCGAGCTTGGATTGAAAGAATTCCCCCCACAGCTCGATGGTGGGGAGAACACCGAGGAAGCCTTCGCACAGGGTGGCGAAGGCAGCCAGCAGCACCACCGTGTTCAGCATGAGGTGGTGCGGCTGTAGCCCGTGGAGCTCCAGGAAGGAGCGGAAGAAGCCGCTCGCCGGCAGTCCAGGCAGTGCATGAGGTGCGAGCGGAAAATGACCCGCTCGCCCTCCTCCGGCGCCGGCAGTATCTCCCCCGCTGGCGCGGCGCGGGCTCGCACGAGGTTCGCGCTGGGGAGGCGGCACGTCCGGCGAAGGAACTCGATGAGGTCGTCATCCATGTCGGAGCCGTCCCGCACGCCGAAGCGCACGGCAGGAGCCGCGGCAGCACAGGAGGAGCTCATCATGGTGGGCGCGGCGTGGGGCAGCACGACGACGGCGAGAAGGAGACAGGAAGCAGAGGAGGCAGGAGGAGGCGGGGGAGCAGGGAAGATGGGCGCGCGTGCTTCGCCGCTCCCCTCCCCCGCCTACTTATAGCCTCATGGGCTGAGAAGCCAATGGGGCGGGCGTGGGATTAACTGCGCACAGGACCCCATGCCCCGCCCCACGATTTACCCCACGAAGTTACTGCGTGCAGTAACTACGTGGGAAACCCAACCGTCCGCATGGCCGCAACGGATCCGTTCGGATACCGAGGCACGGTAGTGGCGGGCCCCACCTGACGACATGTCCCGTCGCGCGCGTGGGTAGGCAGACTGGCCTCGCCGCGTGGCACCGAGCGACGGGGCAGCGACAGGCGACCACGGAGAAGCGTATCAGGCACGCTGCCTGGTTTCCCGCCGCAACATTTGAACTCCTTAGGGAGCAAGACGGACCTCTGCGAGTTCGACTCTGGGTAGTCGACCAGAGGGAAGACGGCAAGTGAAGCCCAGATTCTACCACCAGAGGAATGAAACTGTTGAAGCCCCACGGCGCGGTATCCATGGAGCCTCACCAGCTTCGGGGACTACTGTCGGAGTAATGGTCCACGGGTAGGCCAACCCGAGCCCCAGAACCTTTCAAGACATCGGGATAGGCTGCGCCCCTCAGGCCAAGTCCCGGAGCGACTCCAAGATCTTCCGAGTCCCTGAGCGACTCCCAGATATGCGAGTCCCAGAGCGACTCCCAGATATGCGAGTCCTAGAATCGACTCCAAGTTATGCCGAGTCCCAGGGACGGCTCCAAGATATGCCGAGTCCC
>NC_041385.1:122982909-123041717 GCF_002162155.2 Triticum dicoccoides
CATGGCTACAGTAAGCCGTATCGCTGAAGATCTCCGACGAGGCGCGGCACTGTTGCCATGTCTACCCTGACCTCAGCCACAGTGCATGGCGCACTGTGCCCACGACGCCTGCCTGTACGACCCAAGGACGGCGGGGCCGCCTATCAGTGGGTAGACAGAAGACGACACGAGCGCCCTGAAGACGAACCCGTGGGAGTTGGCCCCCTGGAGTCGGCCGACCCCTCCCACGGGCCCCGCACGCCATTAACCAGACAAGATGGGGAATGGCGACAGTGAACGTACGCCAGACGGTGGTGCTGTTGCCATAACCACATGACCAAGCCAGCGTCATCAGGAGTACCGCTACAGTATCAGGCCTGTCCACGGGGCCCGCCAGTCGGCGGGCCCCAGTAGTCGGCAGAGAGGATGACGGCCTGAGAGACAGACGGCTGGGACCCGTGCCCGGCCAGATTACCTTTGTACCCCTGGGGGTAGGCCTATATAAACCCCCCGGGAAGCCCATGCAAAGGGTTCGGACCCAGATAGAGATAGACCTTAGAGCATAGGAAGGAGAGAGCTAGCCTTGCCCTCTCCTACCTCCAGAAACAGCTCCAGGAGCACCATTGTAACCACTTTGCCATAGTGACCATGCGGAGACCCCGCAGAGCAGCAGTAGGGGTGTTATCTCCTCGGAGAGCCCTGAAGCTGGGTAAATTCCGCCGGCATGCATGTCTTCGCCTCATCCCGCTTCCGGGCACCGGCGACGTTCTACTCGCTCCCACCATGATAAGCCATCCTTTGGCATATGTCGTACCCAACCCCCGACAGGGATATGAACATCCCCAACAATAAGGATATCATAGTTTTTCTTGACGGTAGGGAGAGGAAATTCAAAACCTCCAATAATGATTGATGGAATTTTCTCAATAGAATTTATGCTATGAACTTGAGGTTGTTTCCTCGGAAAATGTACCGTATGCTCATTTCCATTAACATGAAAGGTGACATTGCCTTTCTTGCAATCAATAATAGCTCCTGCAGTATTTAAAAAGGGTCTACCAAGAATAATAGACATACTATCATCCTCAGGAATATCAAGAATAACGAAGTCTGTTAAGATAGTAACATTCGCAACAACAACAGGCACGTCCTCACAAATGCCGATAGGTATAGCAGTTGATTTATCAGCCATTTGCAAAGATATCTCATTAGGTGTCAACTTACTTAATTCAAGTCTACGGTACAAGGAAAGAGGCATAACACTAACACCGGCTCCTAAATCACATAAAGCAGTTTTAACATAATTTCTTTTTATGGAGCAAGGTATAGTGGGCACTCCGGGATCACCAAGTTTATTAGGTATTCCACCCTTAAAGGTATAGTTGGAAAGCATGGTGGAAATCTCAGCTTTAGGTATTTTCCTCTTATTAGTGATGATATCTTTCATATATTTAGCATAAGGGTTTGTTTTAAGCATATCAGTTAAGCGCATGCGTAAGAAAATAGGTCTAATCATTTCAGCAAAACACTCAAAGTCCTCATCATCCTTTGTCTTGGATCATTTAGGAAAAAAGGGCATGGGTTTATGAACCCATGGTTCTCTTTCTCTACCATGCTACCTAGCAATAAAATATCTGTTATCATAACGTTGGTTTCTTGATTGTGGGTTATCAAGACCAACAGCAGGTTCAATTTCTATATCATTGTTATTACTAGGTTGAGCATATACATGAAAATCATTATTAACATTATCATCAGGTTCATGTTCATCTCTGGATTGTGTTTCAGCATCAGAGATAGAAGTATCATTAGGATTCTCAGGTGTTCCTACATTAGGTTCACTAGAAGAATGCAAATTCCTATCATTCTTCTTTTTCTTCTTCTTAGAAGAACTAGGAGCATCTAGATTATTATTCTGAGAATCTTGCTCAATTCTCTTAGGGTGGCCTTCAGCATACAAAGGTTCTTGAGTCATTTTACTAGTTCTAGTAGCCAGTCTAACAGCAAAGTCATGTTTATTATTCAGTTCCTCTAACAATTCATTCTGAGCTTTAAGTACTTGTTCAGCTTGAGTAGCAATCATAGAACCATGTTTACTAGTGAGTTTAAGTTCATATTTAACTCTAGCTACACAATCATTCAAGCGTCCTATCATATAAGCATTATTCTTCAATTGTCTACCAACATAATCATTGAAATTTGCTTGTCTATTCATGAAATCATCAAATTCATCTAAGCATGGACTATGAAATTGAGTAGACGGGATTTCATCTTTATCATATCTATAGAGAGAATTTACCTTTACTACCTGTGTCGGGTTGTCAAGACAATGTGTTTCTTCAATAGGCGGTATATTAAGACCATGTATTTCTTCAATAGGAGGTAAATTCTTAACATCTTTAGCTTTAATACCTTTTTCTTTCATTGATTTCTTTGCCTCTTGCATATCTTTAGGACTGAGAAATAGAACACCTCTCTTCTTCAGAGTAGGTTTAGGAATAGGCTCAGGAGTTGGCTCAATTGGTTCAGGAATTGCCTCAGGAATTGGCTCAGGAAGAGTCCAATTATTTTCATTAGTCAACATATTGTTCAATAATAATTCAGCTTCGTCGACTGTTCTTTCCCTGAAAACACAACCAGCACAACTATCCAAGTGGTCCTTGGAAGCATCAGTTAGTCCATTATAGAAGATATCAAGTATTTCATTTTTCTTAAGTGGATGATCAGGCAAAGCATTAAGTAATCGGAGAAGCCTCCCCCAAGCTTGTGGGAGACTCTCTTCTTCGATTTGCACAAAATTATATATTTGCCGCAAGGCAACTTGTTTCTTATGAGCAGGAAAATATTTAGCAGAGAAGTAAATAAATCATATGCTGGGGACTACGCACACAACCAGGATCTAGAGAATTAAACCAAGTCTTAGCATCACCCTTTAATGAGAACGGAAATATCTTAAGGATGTAATAATAGTGAGATGTCTCATCATTAGTAAACAGAGTGGCTATATCATTTAACTTGGTAAGATGTGCCACAATAGTTTCAGATTCAGTGCCATAGAAAGGATCAGATTCAACTAAAGTAATAATCTCAGGATCAACAGAGAATTCATATTCCTTATCAGTAACACAGATAGGTGAAGTAGCAAAAACAGGGTCAGGTTTCATTCTAGCATTAAGGGATTGCTGTTTCCATTTAGCTAGTAACTTTTTAAGATCATATCTATCTTTGCAAGCAAAAATAGCTCTAGCAGCTTCTTCATCCATAACATAACCCTCAGGAACAACAGGCAATTCATAATTAGGGGGAGAACCTTCATCATCACTTTCATCAATAATTTCATTTTCATTAATTCCATTCTCCCTAGCCCTAGTAAGTTGTTCATCAAGAAATTCACCTAATGGCATAGTAGTATCAAGCATAGAAGTAGTTTCATCATAAGTATCATGCATAGCAGAAGTGGCATCATCAATAACATGCGACATATCATAATTCTTAGCAGTAGCAGGTTTAGGTGTCGCAAACTTATTCATAACAGAAGGAGAATCTAGTGCAGATCTCGATGGCAGTTCCTTACCTCCCCTCGTAGTTGAGGGATAAATTTTAGTTCTTGGATCTTTCAAGTTCTTCATAGAGATCAGCAGATATAAATCCCAAGTGACTCAGAGAATAGAGCTATGCTCCCCAGCAATGGCGCCAGAAATTAGTCTTGATAACCCACAAGTGTAGGGGATCGCAACAGCTTTCGAGGGTAGAGTATTCAACCCAAATTTATTGATTCGACACAAGGGGAGCCAAAGAATATTCTTGAGTATTAGCAGTTGAGTTGTCAATTCAACCACACATGGATAACTTAGTATCTGCAGCAAGGTATTTAGTAGCAAAGTAGTATGATAGTAATGGTAACAGTGGTAAAAGGTAAAGATAGTAATAGCAATATTTTTGGGTTTTATAGTGATTGTAATAGTAGTAATGGAAAAGTAAATAAGCGAAGCACAATATATGAAAAGCTCGTAGGCAATGGATCAGTGATGGATGATGTTTGATGCGATTCCACATGTAATAGCTATAACATAGGGTGACACGGAACTAGCTCCAATTCATCAATGTAATGTAGGCATGTATTCTGAATATAGTAATACGTGCTTATGGAAAAGAACTTGCATGACATTGTCCTACCCTCCTATGGCAGCGGGGTCCTAGTGGAAACTAAGGGATATTAAGGCCTCCTTTTAATAGAGAACTGGACCAAAGCATTAACACACAGTGAATACATGAACTCCTCAAACTACGGTCATCATCGAGAAGTATCTCGATTATTCTCACTTCGGGGTTGTCGGATCATAACACATAATAGGTGACTATAGACTTGCAAGATAGGATCAAGAACACACATATATTGATGAAAACATAATAGGTTCAGATTTGAAATCATGGCACTCGGGCCCTAGTGACAAGCATTAAGCATAGCAAAGTCATAGCAACATCAATCTCAGAACAGAGTGGATACTAGGGATCAAACCCTAACAAAACTAACTTGATTACATGATAATCTCATCCAACCCATCACCGTCCAGCAAGCCTACGATGGAATTACTCACGCACGGCGGTGAGCATCATGAAATTGGTGATGGAGGTTGGTTGATGATGATGATGGCGACGAATCCCCCTCTCCGGAGCCCCGAACGGACTCCAGATCAGCCATCCCGAGAGGTTTTAGGGCTTGGCGGTGGCTCCGTATGGTAAAACGCGATGAAACTTCCTCTCTGATTTTTTTCTCCGCGAGACGGAATATATGGAGTTGGAGTTGAGGTCGGCGGAGCTGCAGGGGGCCCACGAGCTAGGGGGCGTGCCTAGAGGGGGTGGGCGTGCCCCCCACCCTTGTGGACAGGGTGTGGGCCCCCTGGTCTTCATCTTTTGCGAGCATTTTTTATATTTTCTGAAACTTGTCTGTGAGGGTTTTCAGGTCATTCCGAGAACTTTTGTTTCCTACACATGAAACAACATCATGGTAATTCTGCTGAAAACAGCGTCAGTCCGGGTTAGTTTCATTCATATCATGCAAGTTAGAGTCCAAAACAAGGGCAAAAGTGTTTGGAAAAGTAGATACATTGGAGACGTATCAAGGCCCACGACCGCCAGGTGAAGGAGGAAGATATGAAGGCTCGGGAGGATGCCCTCGGGGAATGTGATGCCGAGCTGGCCGCCGAACGTGGCTGACTGAAGACGCTGGAGCAGAAGCTGGGAATGGAGGGGGCCGAGCTAGACGCCAAGGCAAGGGTCCTGACTGAGGATCGTGTGGCCTTTGCGAATCTGGAGGAGAGGTCTCGCAAGGCGCTGAAGACGCTCTATGAGGGCGGCTTGTAGAAGCTGCTGGCTGGCACCGAGGATGGCCCCGCCGATCTGCTTCCCTTCTTGGTTCAAGCGCTTGAGGATGTCGTGAACGGCATCGGCCCCATGTCTGAGGCTGAAGCTCGTGTCCTTTCTTCTGCAGCGCTGACACGCGTCCTCAGCCACGTTTACCTTCGCGACCCCAATGCCAACCTCGACGGGCTGCTGGAGCCTATGAGCGGCGAGCTTGCTGCCGCTGCTGCTGAGGCTGTGAAGGGCTGAGCGGAAGCCCTGCTGGAGAAGTTCCGCGCCTTTGCCACCGCGCCCAGGGCAGGTGCTGCTGACTCCGTGGCTTCGGAAGGTGGAGCTGGTGGGGGCGACACCACCATGGAGGTAGGGCTCTTGGCGAACGACGGCGTTGCCCAGGGGTGATCTTCTCGCGGCTTTCTTCCTGTTTTAATCCCTGCAATATGCACTGTGCCTCGTGGAGGCATTTAAACTTGTGTTTGGCATCGTGAAGACGATTATGGCTTGTAATATTTGCTTCTGGATTTTATGATTTCCTTTCTATTTGCTTTGTGTTTTACGTCGGCAGAGCTCGGCCCTGCGCATACCTCAGCCGCCCTTAACCTCGACCTGAAACCAGGACTTGATATCATGCGAAACCATTGTCATTACTTTGAGAGACTCATTGATATCATGCTTAGGAGGAGAAGGTCTAAGTTTAAGAGAATCAACATCAAGTGAAAGTCTATCAACGTTCCTACCCAAATCATCAACTTTGAGCAATTTTTCTTCAAGCAAAGCATTAAAATTCTTTTGAGAAATCATAAATTCTTTCACACTATTCTCAAAATAAGAGGGAATCTTATTAAAATTGCCATAAGAATTATTGTAGGAATTTCCATAATTATTAGAGGAATTACTAGGGAATGGTCTAGCATTAAAATTTCTTCTATAAGCATTGTTTCCAAAACAATTCTTACCAACAAAATTCACATCCATAGATTCATTATTATTCTCAATCAAGGAAGACAAAGGCATATCATTAGGATCAAGAGGAGTATTTTTAGTAGCAAACATCTTCATAAGTTCATCCATCTTTCCACTCAAAACATTGATTTCTTCTATAGCATGCACTTTTTTACTAGAAGATCTTTCGGTGTGCCATTGAGAATAATTAGCCATAATATTATCAAGAAGTTTTGTAGCATCTCCTAACGTGATTTCCATAAAGGTGCCTCCCGCGGCCGAATATAAGAGATTTCTAGAAGCAAAGTTCAAACCGGCATAAAATTTTTGTATGATCATCCATAAGTTCAAACCATGAGTAGGGCAATTGCGAAGAATCAATTTCATTCTTTCCCAAGATAGGGCAACATGCTCATGATCAAGCTGTTTAAAATTCATAATATCGTTCCTAAGAGTGATGATCTTAGCGGGAGGAAAATACTTAGAGATAAAAGCATCTTTGCACTTGTTCCAAGAATCAATACTATTTTTAGGCAAATACGAAAACCAAACTTTAGCATGATCTCTAAGTGAAAACGGAAATAACTTCAATTTGACAATATTGTTATCCGTATGTTTCTTCTTTTGCATATCACACAAATCAACAAAATTGTTTAGAAGAGTAGCGGCATCTTCACTAGGAAGGTCGGTGAATTGATCTTTCATAACAAGATTCAGCAAAGCAGCATTGATTCACAAGACTCAACATCATTAAGAGGAGCGATCGGAGTACTAAGGAAATCATTATTATTGGTATTAGAGAAATCACACAATTTGGTATTATCTTGCGCCATGGCAACAAGTAATCCAACACACAAGCAAACAGAAAAATGGCAAGCGAAAAGAGAGGAGGAGATTGGGAAAGAGAGGGCGAATAAAACGACAAGGGTGAAGTGGGGGAGAGGAAAATGAGAGGCAAATGGCAAATGATGTAAATGTGAGGGAGATGGGTTTGTGATGGGTACTTGGTATGTCTTGACTTGAGAGAAGACCTCCCCGACAACGGCGCCAGAAATCCTTCTTGCTACGTCCTGAGCTAGCGTTGGTTTTCCCCGAAGAGGAGAGGGTGATGCAGCAATAGTAGCATAAGTATTTCCCTTAGTTTTGAGAACCAAGGTATCAATCCAGTAGGAGGCTCCTCAAAAGTCCCACGCACCTACACAAACAAACTGAGAACTCGCAACCAACACAATAAAGGGGTTGTCAATCCCTTCACGGCCACTTGCGAAAGTGAGATCTGATAGAAATAGTATGATAAGATAAATATATTTTTGGTATTTTATAATATAGATGCAAATAAAAGTAGATTGAAAGCAAATATGATAAGAGGTAGACCCGAGGGCCATAGGTTTTACTAGAGGCTTCTCTCGAGATAGCATAAGTATTACGGTGGGTGAACAAATTACTGTCGAGCAATTGATAGAAAAGCACATAGTTATGAGATTATCTAGGCATGATCATGTATATAGGCATCACGTCCATAACAAGTAGACCGACTCCTGCCTGCATCTACTACTATTACTCCACACATCGACCGACTCCTGCCTGCATCTAGAGTATTAAGTTCATAAGAACAGAGTAACGCATTAAGCAAGATGACATAATGTAGAGGGATAAACTCATGCAATATGATATAAACCCCATCTTGTTATCCTCGATGGCAACAATACAATACGTGTCTTTCAACCCTTTCTATCACTGGGTAAGAACACCGCAAGATTGAACCCAGAGCTAAGCACTTCTCCCATGGCAAGAAAGATCAATCTAGTAGGCCAAACCAAACTGATAATTCGAAGAGACTTTCAAAGATAACTCAATCATACATAAAAGAATTCGGAGAAGAATCATATATTATTCATAGATAAACTTAATCATAAACACACAATTCATTGGATCTCGACAAACACACCGCAAAAAGAGATTACATCGAATAGATCTCCACAAGAGAGGGGGAGAACATTGTATTGAGATCCAAAAAGAGAGAAGAAGCCATATAGCTAATAACTATGGACCCGTAGGTCTGTGGTAAACTACTAACAACTCATCGGAGGGGCAAGGATGTTGATGTAGAAGCCCTCCCTGGTCGAGTCCCCCTCCGACAGAGTGCCGGCGAAGGCTCCAAGATGGGATCTCGCGGATACAGAAGGTTACGGCGGTGGAAATTGTGTTTCGTGGTGCTCTTGGATGTTTTTGGGGTACGTAGGTATATATACGAGGAAGAAGTACGTCGGTGGCCACCCGAGGGGGCCACGAGACAGGGGGCGCGCCCTACAGGGGGGGGCGTGGCCCCCTATCTCGTGGGATCCTCGGGAGCTTCTTGACTTGCACTCCAAGCTCTCTGAATCTCGTTCGTTCCAAAAATCACGCTCCCGAAGGTTTCATTTCGTTTGGACTCCGTTTGATATTCCTTTTCTTTGAAATACTGAAATAGGCAAAAAAACAGCAATATGGACTGGGCCTCCGGTTAGTAGGTTAGTCCCAAAAATGATATAAATGTATAAAATAAAGCCCATAAACATCTAAAAGAGGTAATATAATAGCATGAAACAATCAAAAATTATAGATACATTGGAGACGCATCAAGCATCCCTGAAAGTGCTAGTTATCGACTAGAGGGGGGTGAATAGGCTATTTTTTATCAAAGTCTTCAAAACGTGGAAGTTTCGAAGACAAGCAATAGAAATGACCTAATTGATATGCAGCGGAAGATAAACTACAACAAGCAAGCCATAGTCAAGTATGCAATAATGTGAACGTACAAAGACTAATAGCAGCTAGGTAGTAAGGATCAGGATGGAAGATAGTATGAAGCCAATCAACGATAGTAGTCAAGCAATGAAGTCAAACAGATAAGACAAATAGGCAACGACTTCACGAAGACAAACTCAAAGTAAAGGGAGGGAAAGGATAGAACCAGTCACTTGTTGAAGACACAGGATTTGTTGGACCAGTTCCAGTTGTTGTGACAACTGTACGTCTTGTTAGGGAGGCTGAGATTCAACTCAGAAGACCGCGTCTTCACCTTATTCCCCTTGAGCTGAGGACACACAGTCCTCGCCCAATCACTCTGGTAAGTCTTCAAGGTAGACTTCCGTACATCACAGACTTCGTTCACCGGCGATCCACAATGACTCTTGGATGCTCAGAACGCGACACCTAACCGGCTGGAGGATACACAGTCCTCAAGTGTAATAAGTCTTCAGGTCACTCAGACAGAAAGACTTCAGTGATGCCTAACACTCTTTGGCTCTGGGTGTTTGGGCTTTGTCCTCGCAAGGATTTCTCTCTCAAAGGCTTCGAGGTGGGTTGCTCTCAAAACGACAAAAGCCGTAAACTAACTCTGAGCAGCCACCAATTTATGGTGTAGGGGGTGGGCTATTTATAGCCACAAGGCAACCCGACCTGATATGTCCGAAATGACCATGGGTCACTAAGGAACTGACATGTGTTCCAACAGTCAGATTTCAAACGCACACGGTAACTTTACTTGGGCTACAAGCAAAGCTGACTCATCCAGCTCTGGATAAGATTTGCTCTCATTGTCTTCGCTCGAAGACATAGGATTTGGGTTGAGCATCACTTCATTCACTCTGACTTTGTTCACTTGGACCCCACTTAATAGTACGGTGGTTCCTATGACTCAACAAAGAAGAAAAGGAAACAACGAAACAACATAGTCTTCGCGCTCCATAGTCTTCACTAAATGTCTTCTCATGTCATAGTCTTCAATATGAATATCTTCACATACCACCATTGTCGTCAATGTCTTCATACATTTTTAGGGGTCATCTCCGGTAGGTAAACCGAATCAATGAGGGACACTACCTGCGTTATCCTGCAATTCTCACAAACGCATTAGTCCCTCAACCAACTTTGTCGTCAATACTCCAAAACCAACTAGGGGTGGCACTAGATGCACTTACAATCTCCCCCTTTTTGGTGATTGATGACAAACTGGTTGAAGTTTTCAACGGGAATGAAGTATGTGAAATTGTAAAGGATAGGGTATTATCTTCATAAGTGGCAAGGGCTCCCCCTGAAGATGTGCATGTAAGTAATTTGCTTTTGGAATGCAAATGCACATGGCAGGTTGTACTTGTGGAGATCCTCTTCAACTTATGAAGATAATTCATCATGCATGAAATGATATAACTAAGAGGATGACATGCATAATGAAAAATGGACTTCTGCAGAATGATCTAAGTGCGGAAGTTATCATCGCACATGGAAAAGCAAATAAGTTGCAGACGACCATCGAGTTTAAGTGTTACAACTCAAAGAACGAAATGTATCAAAAGCAAGAGTTGTAAACACATAGGCAAAATATAAAGCAACCACCCATATGAACCCGCTTGAAGACTATCAAACTCATATGCTTCTCCCCCTTTTGTCAGTAATGACCAAAAAGGTTTGAAGACATAGAGCATCTACTCGTCCTCATGAGGAGTAGGTGAAGCAGCAGGGTTGTCGTTGTTGTTTGGCGGTGCAGACGAACTTGGTTCAGTTTCGATGCGTGCAGAAGTAGGGGGTGGTGAAGTAGCATCATCTTCATCATCGATCACATTTTCATTCATAGTTGCCGCGGAGGAAGAATAGTCAGAGTCTTCAAGGGATGGAGTTCGTCGTAGGACAGCATTCCATGGAGGAGTGGAGTCAAACTTGAATCGTTCAGTGAAGCCATCATCTTGAATATCTGATTCAGCACTGAGCAGGGTCAAACTCTTCCATGATCGCCGACAGGTTTCGTGAGTGACAAATGCATTCTTGGTGGCAAGATTGCGAATGCGATTTACATCCACCAAGAGGCTTTGCATCTGACGCTTGAGCCAAAAGTGATGCTTGTCTTGTTTCTGATGCAGTGCCACAAGAAGTTCTCGGTCATTTTGGACACGAGAGCGCTTCTTAGATCTTTGGTCAATTGTGCTCTTAGTAGCTTTAGTTGGCGCATGATGAGGTAGATGAGTGTTTCCAGCCATTGGATAGACACGAGTTACTGCTTGGACTCCTTCCATAGGCTGAGTGAAGCTTTGGTGTTCAGCATTTTGAAGACAAAGAGGCTTCTTGGCAGGTTCAGGGTATATGGCTTCAACTGACATATCAACCTCTGGTAGAAAGATCACATGATTGCGGGCAGAGGGCTGATAGTAGATAGCAGAGTGTAGCTTGATGAGGCGCATGACCCATGGAGCATAGAATTTCAGGCCAAAAAGGTCAGATCCAGATGCAGCCAGTTGCCGGAGGAAGAAATCATGTGCATTGAAACCGATGCCATTGAGGATGTAAAAGACCAATGTCTTCATGGCTCCTTCAAGTTTTGTAGCTGATGAATGTCCTTTGATAGGCCATAGAGTCCGCCTTATGATGTGATATATGGTGTGCGGCAGATACTCAAGGTCATCAACAAAGAACTCCTTTGGGTATTCAGCGTCATGTGGCAAAGGCTTCATCATGCTCAACATCTGGCTCATGTTGGGTTCTAGCTTATGGAAGATGCTCTCCAGTGCATTGCGGTGGTGTTGACAACCAGGTTCGTACAGCTCTCCGGGAGTGGATAGGCCTGTAAGCTCAATGATGTCAAGATCTTTGGCTTCATGATGAACATTTCCTGTCATCCACTCGAGAACCCATGTCTTTGTATCCCTGTTGTAGCCGCGAATGTGGAGGGTAGCATAGAATTGAAGCAAAAGTTCTTCATTGCAATGTTCTTTGTCTGTCACAAAGCTGAGCAGACCAGCATCACGAAAGCAGTCAAGTGCTTCTTCTAAGCATGGCAGTCCAGCAATGGCTTCAGTGTCAAGGCGCATATGAGGGAAAATGCGCCCTTGATCATACAGAACGCAGGAGTAATAGCTTCGTTGCTGATGACTCCAAAAATGATCAGATGATATTTTTGGCCTTGAGTAGGGGTTCTTTGAGCTGTCAAAGAAGGTGTTGTGGCTTTTGAAGCCATTTGCATTGAAGGACCCTGTAGATGTGGCAGTACCTGGAAACCTTGGCAGTCTTGGCTTTGGTTTCTGGACCTGAGGCCTATGCTCAATGTGATAATCAAACTGAGGACCAGAGACATTAGGCGGAGGGACCAGAACGGGCCATCTTACTATGATTAGCTCACCATGGTTGTATGCTTGCTCAATTGTATAGGGCCTTGGTGGCGGAACAGGAGCAGTGGCAACAACAATGGCCGAAGCTTCAGGAGCAGTTGCAACATTGACTCTGGCATGTTGCTTGGTGCAGGCTCCACATTAGCTTCAGCCATGACTACGTCATTGGCTTCATTTGTGTTGGTGGTGGCAGCCTCAACGTTTTCAACCTCCACTTGTTGAGCTGGAGGGTCTGGCACAGGCACGTTCACTTCAGGAACAGCTTCTTCCGTAATGGGGGGAGTAGGGACACGTTCTTCTTGATGTTCGTCATCGGCTGATGCAGCCGGATTGTCTTCAGCAGCTTGGGCTTCAGACACGGAGACATTCACTGTTGGAGTGGCTTCTGAAAACACTTGACGTGCAACAGATTTGTGGTGCACTTCTCCTTCTGGAACGCTTGGAAGAGGGACTTGAGGCCTTGGTCCTCATCCTCTTCAACTTGCACAGATGGTGTGACTTGTTGTTGTTGGGGAGTACTAGGGGAGTCTTGTTGTTGCGGGCGATCAGCCCATGATGCATCCTGAGCAATTGGCGTCAGAGGACGACCAATGTTGATGATTTAGCTATTCGTGAGAACAGGCGATGATACCAAGTTGTGCTCGATCTGAGGAAGAACTTCATCATCTTCAACATTGTCATGGTGACCAATGTCTTCAGCAGCAATGGGATCAACTGCTGGAATGTCTTCAGCTTCATGAGCCTCTGTGGAAGCAGGCTCATGAACAATCATTCGTAGTTCTTGATTTGCATATGCAGGACGAACCACTGAGATAGGTTCAACAACAAGGGGCTCTATGGGAGCACCCCGATTCTTCTTGGTTTTGCGCTTCTTCTTGGAGGGAGCAGCATCAGAGGCTTTTGAGGGTTTCCTTTTTCTGGCTTCAGCCTCTGCAGCCCTCGTCTTCTTCTGTTCTGAAGCGGTTGACATGGCCTTTGGCTTCGAGCCAGTCATGCTGCTTGGGAAGACTAAGCGAGGTTCATCCTGCCTTGAAGGTGCAGGTTGGACAGTTGATAGCTTCTTCTTCTTTGCAGTCATTCTGGGGTCGATGCCAGGACGACCAAGAGCCTTGCGCTTCTTAGCCTCATTGTAGGCTAGCACACACTTCTCAGCCAGATTCTTCATGCGCTCACGAGAGCCTCGAGCTTCTTCACGCTTCTTGTGAAAGGCTTCTTTGAGTTCGTGCAGCATGATCTTGAAGTTTTTGACATCTTGCACGCTGAGCTTGGCCACATGCTTCTTGAACTGAGCCTTTTCATAGTCGACCTTGTGCTTCAGTTCGACGATGCGCTGAGCAATAGCTAGCTCAGAAGCAATAGCACCATTGAAGGAGACGCTGAGGCCAATGGGAAGTTGCAAATCATCAAAGCTGAGATTTGGTGTGTCAGACCACTCATCAATGAAGTTATGGATGATTGCCACGTCAAAGAGAGGCAAATTATTGAAGATCTCTGCTTCTTCCTTGCTCTTTATCAGTTGCTCAAGAGCATCATCTGCAAGATCGTCATCGCTGGACAGATCAATGTGCACTTCACGCAGAATGGTAGCAGGAGTCAATGTCTGATCAGTACTCTTGATGATTTTCTTATTCTTCTCCGTCTTCTTGGAGATGCGTGATAGATCTTCAGACTGCACATTGTCTTCAGGAGGTGCAGTGGCCAGTGGCTTCGCACGTGAAGCTTTTGGAGCAGCAGCTGATGTTGAAGCCTTAGTCTTCTTTAGCTTCTGCGGCTTTGGAGGTGGAACTGGGGCTTCATCAGTGTCATCACCATTGTCAGAATGATCTACTTTGGCACCTTGTACCAAGATGTATGTGATGAGGCCATCAAGGTTCGTAAAGGGGCCAATTTCATTTTGTTCCGCATCACATGAGCTGTCAGCACAGGGAGCAGAGGGACCAGGGTTGAAGTCTAATCCCAATGACTTCTTGTTTTCCTTTTCCGATGCCTTTGCATGCTGGAAATTGCGCTTGAAGAGATTATCCTCACGACACCAGAGCAATGATGATGGATCGGCATTTTCAGGCTGTGGTCCACGGACCATACAAGGATAGAATTCTTGTGCAATAGCTTCAGCTCTGTTCTTGGGGGGGGAGGCCTCGATAGAGAATATCACCCCAAGGACTTTTGATAGCATTCTTCTCAGCATACTCATGGGTCACGAACTTGTACTTGAACCATTGTTCAGCCCAATATCGTCGAATCCATTGGATTTGTGTCTTGCGCTGATTGTAATCCTCATCAGGATCTATCTTGTAAAGGTCTGCGAGGTCATCAGGCAAATCTTTTGATGTTCCCCCTCTACGCTGTCTGCCACCCATCCTTACAGATTTTTCTGCAGCCATGAACTTCAAACTGAATGGCTTCAATATGTTCAAAGGCTTCAAAGGCTTTCGCTTGCTGGACAAACAGGAACTAGCTTTGGGAGAGTTAATGTGTTGCTGTAAGAATTCTGCAAACGAATGCCAACTATGAGAACCTAGGGATTCTCCCACGGACATGTACCTGTGACAGCATTAGAGATGCAAGGGAAGGGGAAGAGGTCATATGCATTCTCAGAAAATTTTGAAGACAAATCAGTTTGAAGACATTCACCTCATGTTGTGAAGACATTCACTTATATGTTGAGAGTTGGTTCCAGATTTGTACGAATCCGTAAGTAAGTACAAGTGAGGAATCTAACTATATATGAAGCTTAAGTGAATATACTAGGCAGTATGAGATGCAGACAGAATAGATCTAACATTGTGTAGACAGAAACCAATTTTGGTAAATAGGATGAATCATTGAGGATCAAAAAGATGGTAAAAATAGAGTTATATTTACCACACGAAGAACTGCTAGATGGGATGAATAGGAGACGAGCAGTTCAATCCACCGTCCCCTAACTTGGCGACGGAGGACACCTACGGCGGTGGCGGAGAGGACGATGACGGCGGCCAGCGTGAGGATGGCGTCGGAGAAGTCACGGCAGCTAAGCGCTTCGTCGCCGGCGTCGTCGCGAGCTAGCGGTGGCGCTAGGGTTTTGACGAGGTGGAGAGGTGGAAGAAGGATTTCTTGACCGCAGGGGACACGTATTTATAAGAAGGTGTGCGGCATAACGCAATTACGCAGGTGCCCCTGCCTGTTCACATCTGAGGGCCACATGGCAAGCATGCAACATACTCAGAGTTGTCCCGTGTTCCCACGCCCCCCAAGTTTGTCGGATGGTTGTTCCGGCTTCTCAGGATTTCAACCAATAAGGATGAATCATTTAAACAGACTTAATGTTTGTCTCTCTGTCTTCTGCTGACAAGGATGCAGAGAGGACATTTGACAGTTTCAATAGAATGCATATGATTTGGACAGATAGAGTTTGAGATAGAAAGCATAGAGAGCTTAGGGTCCAATCACATTCACTTACTTCAAAAGATTCAACAATGAAGACATAGCTATAAGTGAATGTTGTAGAGGACAGAATACTAGTATATATATATATATATACATATATATATATACATATATATGTATATGTATATATATATATATGTATATATATATATATATATATATATATATATATATATATATATATATATATATATATGAGAAAGCAATCAAATCAACATTGTGAAGTAAATCATGAAGATAACTTGAAATTTGAAGACGAATCAAATGCGAAGATATTGCAAAAATAACGCCATGAGTGAAACACTTCAAACCAAGAAATTTGGTGGTGGTGTTACCCACCGTATAGGAAGTATTAGACCCAGACACATCGCACAATTATCATGGCGCTCCGAAGTCAAATTCCACGTTAATGTATTCACACTCAGAATGTAAGTCTTCATTGATTGAAGATATACTTTACTTCGTGTGTTGCACATCTAAGTCATCAACATGCGTAAGTGTTAGGAAGTGTGCCTGATCACAGGACATTTGAGGATTCCAAGATATTTAGCTCACATTGTAACTTGCAAAACCTTTTCTCATCGAAGGGCTTTGTGAAGATATCTGCCAGTTGCTCTTCAGTGTTGACATGAATGATGTCAATATCTTTCTTCATGACATGATCTCTGAGAAAGTGATGACGAATTTCAATGTGCTTTGTCTTCGAGTGTTGAACTGGATTGCTGGCAATCTTGATGGCGCTTTCATTGTCGCAGAAGAGAGGTACTAGTTTCAGATTGACGCCATAGTCCTTGAGAGTTTGCTTCATCCATAGAAGCTGAGCGCAGCAAGATCCAGCAGCAATGTATTCAGATTCAGCATTTGAGAGTGATACACAGTTTTGCTTCTTTGAAGACCAACGGACAAGTGATCGTCCCAGAAAGTGACATGTGCCTGATGTAGACTTGCGATCCACCTTGTCACCAGCATAATCAGCATCCGAGAATCCAACCAGATCAAATTTTGAGCCCTTTGGATACCATAATTCGAGTGTTGGGGTGTAAGCCAAATATCGAAGAATTCGCTTCACAGCTAGGTGATGCGATTCCTTTGGTGCCGCTTGGAATCAAGCACTCATGCAAACACTAAGCATGATATCTGGCCTAGATGCACATAGGTAAAGTAAAGAACCAATCATGGAGCGGTATACCTTTTGATCGAACTCCTTACCATTGTCGTTGGGACAAAGATGGTGTTTGGCTGGCATTGGCGTCGTGTAACCTTTGCAATCTTGCATTCCAAACTTCTTCAGACAGTCTTTGAGATATTTTTCTTGAGATATGAAGATGACATTCCTTTGCTGACGAATTTGAAGACCAAGGAATAACTTCAGCTCACCCATCATGGACATCTGATATTGCTCTTGCATCATGTATCCAAACTCATCACTATACTTCTGGTTGGTGCAGCCAAAGATAATGTCATCCACATATATTTGGCATACAAACAGTTCACCATCATATGTCTTCATGAAGAGTGTGGGATCGAGGGATACAGGTTTGAAGCCTTTGCTCTTCAGGAAGTCTTTGATCGTATCATACCAAGCGCGAGGAGCTTGTTTGAGGCCATACAGTGCTTTGTTTAGTTTGTACACCATATCAGGATGTTTTGGATCTTCAAAGCCAGGTGGTTGAGCAACGTACACTTCTTCTTCAATCTTGCCGTTGAGGAATGCACTCTTCACATCCATTTGATATAGTAAGATGTTGTGGTGACTAGCATAGGCTAGCAGTATGCGAATAGCTTCAAGCCTAGCTACAGGAGCAAATGTTTCATCGAAGTCAATTCCTTCAACTTGAGTATATCCTTGAGCCACAAGACGTGCTTTGTTTTTGACGAATTGACCATGCTCATCTTGCTTGTTCCGATATATCCATTTAGTGCCAATAATGTTATGCTTGCGAGGGCCAGGGCGCTTGACAAGTTCCCAAACATTATTCAGCTTGAACTATTGAAGTTCTTCTTGCATGGCTTGAATCCATTCAGGTTCCATAAAGGCTTCAGCAACTTTCTTGGGTTCTGATATTGACACAAATGAAAAATACCCACAGAAATTTGCTAACTGTGTTGCTCTTGAGCGAGTAAGTGGACCAGGTGCATTGATGCTATCAATTATCTTCTCAATTTGTCCTTCATTTGTGAAAGTGCTAGTATCGACTAGAGGGGGGTGAATAGGCAATTTTTATGAAAGTCTTCAAAACTTAGAAGTTTCGAAGACAAACAACAGAAATGACCTAGTTGATATGCAGCGGAAGATAAACTACCATAAGCAAGCCATAGTCAAATATGCAATGATGTGAAAGTACAGGACTAATAGCAGCAAGTAGTAATGATCAGGATGGAAGATAGTGTGAAGCCAATCAACAGAAGTAGTCAAGCAATGAAGTCAAACAGATATACAGATAGGCAGTGACTTCACAAAGACAAACTTAAGTAAAGGATGGAAAGGGATAGAACCAGTCGCTTGTTGAAGACACATGATTTGTTGGACCAGTTCCAGTTGTTGTGACAACTGTACGTCTGGTTAGGGAGGCTGAGATTTAACTCAGAAGACCGTGTCTTCACCTTATTCCCCTTGAGCTAAGGACACCCAGTCCTCGCCCAATCACTCTGGTAAGTCTTCAAGGTATACTTCCAAACCTTCACATACTTCGTTCACCCGGCAATCCACAATGCCTCTTGGATGTTCAGAACGCGACGCCTAACTGGCTGGAGGATACACAGTCCTCAAGTGTAATAAGTCTTCAGGTCACACAGACAGAAAGACTTTAGTGATGCCTAACACTCTTTGGCTCTAGGTGTTTGGGCTTTGTCCTCGCAAGGATTTCTCTCTCTTAAATGCTTTGAGGTGGGTTGCTCTCAAACGACAAAAGCCGTAAACTAACTCTGAGCAGCCACCAATTTATGGTGTAGGGGGTGGGCTATTTATAGCCACAAGGCAACCCGACCTGATTTGTCCAAAATGACCCTGGGTCACTATGGAACTGACACGTGTTCCAATAGTTAGATTTCAAACACACACGGCAACTTTACTTGGGCTACAAGCAAAGCTGACTCATCCAACTCTGGATATGATTTGCTCTCATTGTCTTCGCTCGAAGACATAGGATTTGAGTTGAGCATCACTTCAGTCACTCTGACTTAGTTCACTTGGACCCCACTTAACAGTACAGTGGTTCCTATGACTCAACAAAGAAGAAAAGGAAACAACGAAACCACACAGTCTTCACGCTCCATAGTCTTCACGCAATGTCTTCTCATGTCATAGTCTTCAATATGAATATCTTCTCATACCACCATTGTCTTCAATGTCTTCATACATTTTTAGGGGTCATCTCTGGTAGGTAAACCGAATCAATGAGGGACACTACCTGCGTTATCCTGCAATTCTCACAAACGCATTAGTCCCTCAACCAACTTTGTCGTCAATACTCCAAAACCAACTAGGGGTGGCACTAGATGCACTTACAATCTCCCCCTTTTTGGTGATTGATGACAAACTGGTTGAAGTTTTCAACGGGGATAAAGTATGTGAAATTATAAAGGATAGGAAATTGTCTTCATAAGTAGCAAGGGCTCCCCCTGAAGATGTGCATATAAGTAATTTTGCTTTTGGAATGCAAATGCACATGGCAGGTTGTACTTGTGGAGATCCACTTCAACTTATGAAGATAATTCATCATGCATGAAACGATATAGCAAATAGGATGACATGCATAATGAAAAATGGACGTCTGCAGGATGATCTAAGTGCGGAAGTTATCATCGCACATGCGGAATTTATCATCGCATCACAGTAAAGCAAATAAGTAGCAGACGACCATCAAGTTTGGGTGTTACCACTCAAAGAACCAAATGTTTAAAAAGCATTAGTTGTAAGCACGAGGCAAAATATAATGCAACCGCCCATATGAACCCGCTTGAAGACTGTCAACTCATACGCTTCTCCCCCTTTTATCAGTAAGGACCAAAAAGGTTTGAAGACATAGAGCATCTACTCGTCCTCATGAGTAGGTGAAGCAGTAGGGTTATCGTCGTTGGTTGGCGGTGCAGATGAACTTGGTGCAGTGTCGATGCGTGCAGTAGTTGGAGGTGGTGAAGTAGCATCATCTTCGTCATCGATCACTCTGGCATTGACAGTTGCCGTGGAGGAAGAATATTCAGAGTCTTCAAGGGATGGAGTGCGACGTAAGACAGCAGTCCATGGAGGAGTGGAGTCAAACTGGAATCTTTCATTGAAGCCATCGTCTTGAAGATCTGCTTCAGCACTAAGCAGGGTCAAGCTCTTCCATGATCGCCGGCAAGTTTCATGAGTAACAAAGGCATTCTTGGTGGCAAGGTTACGAATGCGATTGACATCCACCAAGAGGCTTTGCATCTGTCTTTTGAGCCAAAAGTGATGTTTATCCTGTTTCTGATGAAGGGCCACAAGAACTTCTCGGTCATTGAGAATGCGAGAACGCTTCCGAGGCCTTTGTGCAATGGTGCTTTCAGTGGCTTCAGTAGGTGCTCGATGAGGCGGACGAGTATTTCCAGCCAATGGATAGAATTGTGTTGCTGCTTGAACACCTTCAATGGGTTGAGTGAAGCTTTGGTGCTCGGCATTCTGAAGACAAAGAGGCTTCTTGGCAGGGTCAGAGTATACGGCTTCAACTGACATATCAACCTCTGGTAAAAAGATCAGATAATTGCGAGCAGATGGTTGATAGTTGACAGATGAGTGTCGCTTGATGAGGCGCATGACCCATGGAGCATAAAACTTCAGACCAAACAGATCAGATCCAGAAGCAGCAAGTTGCCTGATGAAGAAATCATGTGCATTGAAGCTGATGCCATGGAGGATGTAAAAGACCAATGTCTTCATGGCTCCTTCAAGTTTTGCAGCAGACGAATGTCCTTTGATCGGCCATAGAGTCCGCCTGATGATATGATATATTGTGCGTGGCAGATACTCAAGGTCTTCAACAAAGAACTCCTTTGGATATTCAGCATCACGTGGCAAAGGCTTCATCATGCTCAACATCTGACTCATATTGGGTTCAGGCTTATGGAAGATGCTTTCCAGTGCATTGCGGTGTTTTTGACAACCAGGTTCATATAGATCTCCGGGAGTGGATAGGCATGTAAGCTCAATGATGTCAAGAGCTTTGGCTTCATGATGAACATTTCCGGTCATCCACTCGAGGACCCATGTCTTGATATCTCTGTTGTAACCGCGAATGTGTAGAGTAGCATAGAATTGAAGCAATAGCTCTTCATTCCAGTGTTCTTTGTCTATGACAAAGCTGAGCAGACCAGCATCACGAAAACAATCAAGTGCTTCTTCTAAGCACGGCAGTCCAGCAATGGCTTCAGTGTCGAGGCACATATGAGGGAAAATGCACCCTTGATCATATAGAACGCAGGAGTAATAGCTTCTCTGCTGATAGCTCCAGAACCGATCTGATGATATCCTTGGCTTTGAGTAAGGGTTCTTGGCGCTGTCAAAGAAGGTATTGTGGCTTTTGAAGCCATTAGCATTGAAGGACCCTGGTGAGTTTGCAGTACTTGGAAACCTTGGCAGTCTTGGCTTGGGCTTCTGGACCTGAGGCCTATGCTCAACATGATAATCAAATTGAGGTCCAGAGGCAGTAGGCGGAGGTACCAGAATGGCCCATCGAACAGTGGTTAGCTGACCCTGGCTGTATGCTTGCTCAACTGTATGGGGCCTTAGTGGCGGAACTGGAGCAGGGCAACAACTGAGGCTTCAGGCTGCACAACAGGTGCTTCAGGAGCAGTTGCCTAATTAGCTTCAGGTGCAGTGGCCTCATTAGCTGCAGGCACACTGGTTGGTTCAAGCTCCACATTAGCGTCAGCCATGACAACGTCATCAGATTCATTGTTGTTGGTGGTGGCAGCTTCAACATTTTCAACCTCCTCTTGATGAACAGGAGGGTCGGGCACGGGCACGTTCACATCAGGAGCAGCTTCTTCAATAACTGGGGGAGTAGGGACACGTACGTCTTCTTGATTCTTTTCGACTGATGCAGCCGGAATGTCCTCAGCAGCTTGGGCTTCAGACATGGAGACATTCACAGTTGGAGTGGGTTCAGAAAATACTTGACGTGCAACAGGTTGGCGTTGCACTTCTCCTTCTGGAACACTCGACAGAGGGACTTGAGGCCTTTGTCCTTTGCGAAGCCTGCGAAATGCTGGCAACGCCTTTGGAGATGGAGTTGGCTGGGCCTCAAAGTCTTCATCTTCTTCTTGCACGGGTGGTGTAGCTTGTTGTTGTTGTTGGGGAGTACTCGGGGTTTCTTGTTCTTGCGGGCGATCAGCCCATGAAGCATCCTGAGCAATTGGCGTCAGAGGACGACCAATGCTGATGATTTTGCTGTTCGTACGAGCAGGCGATGATCCCACGTTGTGTTCGATCTGAGGAAGAACTTCATCATCTTCAACATTGTCATCATGACCAATGTCTTCAGCAGCGGTGGGTTCAGCTGCTGGTATATCTTCAGCTTCATGAGCCTCTGTGGAAGCAGGCTCATGAACTATGATCCTTCTTTCTTGATGTTCTAACACAGGGCGAACCACAGAAATGTGTTCAACAACTAATGGCTCTGTGGGAGCAGCCCTAGACTTCTTGGTTGTGCGCTTCTTCTTGGAGGGAGCGGCATCAGAGGCTTCAGTATTCTTCCTCTTTCTAGCTTCAGCCTCGGCAGCCCTCATCTTCTTCTGTTCTGAAGAGGTTGTGGTGACCTTTGGCTTCGAGCCAGTCATGATGCTTGGGAAGATAATGCGAGGGGCTTCTTGGCTTGAAGGTGCAGGTTGGTCAGCAGGAAGCTTCTTCTTTTTCTTTGCAGCCATCCTGGGATCAATGCCAGGATGGCCAAGTGACTTGCGCTTCTCAGCCTCATTGTAGGCAAGCACACACTTATCAGCCAGACTCTTCATGCACTCACGAGAGCCTTGAGCTTCTTGGCGCTTCTTCAGAAAAGCTTCTTAAACTCATGCAGCATGACCTTGAAGTTTCTGACGTCTTGAACACTGAGCTTCGCCACATGCTTCTTGAATTTAGCCTTCTCATAATCAATTTTGTTCTTCAGCTCAACGATGCGCTGAGCAAGAGCTAGCTCAGAAGCAATGGCGCCATTGAAAGAGACGCTGAGGCCAATGGGAAGCTGCAAATCTTCAAAGCTTAGATTGGGGGTGTCGAACCACTCATCAATGAAATTATGGATGATTGCCACATCAAAGAGAGGCAAGTTGTTGAAGATTTCTGCTTCTTCCTTGCTCTTTATCAGTTGCTCAAGGGCATCATCAGCAAGATCTTCATCACTTGACAGATCAATGGGTTCTTCACGCAGAATGGCGGCAGGAGTCAAGGCTTGATCAGTATGCCTGACAAGTTGCTTTTTCTTCTCCGTCTTCTTGGAGATGCGGGATTGATCTTCAGACTGCACACTGGCTTCAGGAGGTGCAGTGGCCAGTGGCTTCACACGAGAAGCTTTTGGAGGTGCTGATTTAGAAGCCTTTAGATTCTTTTGCTTCTGTGGCTACGGAGGAGGAGCTGGGGCTTCATCAAAATCAGTCTCATTGTCAGAATGATCCACTTTGGCACCTTGTACGAAGATGTAGGAGATGAGGCCATCATGGTTTGCAAAGGGGCCAATTCTGTTTTCTTCAGCTTCACGTGTGCCATCATCACGGGGAGCAGAGGGGCCAGGATTGAAGTCTAATCCCCATGACTTCTTGTTTTCCTTTGCTGAAGCCTTAGCATACTGAAAATTGCGCTTGAAGAGATTGTCGTCACGACACCAGAGTAATGATGTGGGATCGGCATTCTCAGGCTGAGGTCCATGGACCATGCAAGGATAGAAATCTTGTGCAATAGCTTCAGCTCTGTTCTTGGGTTGAAGACCTCGATAGAGAATATCGCCCCAAGGACTCTTGATTGCATTCTTCTCTGCATATTCCTTGGTTACGAACTTGTACTTGAACCACTCGTCAGCCCAATAGCGTCGAATCCATTGGATTCGTGTCTTGCGCTGATGATATGTCTCTTCAGGATCTGTCTTGTAGAGCTCTGCTAGGTCATCAGGAAGATCTTTGGAAGTTCCTTCTCAGCGTTGTCTACCACCCTTCCTTGCTGATTTTTCTGCAGCCATGAACTTCAAACTGAATGGCTTCAATATGTTCAAAGGCTTCAGAGACTTTTGCTTGCTGGTCAAGCAGGAACTGGCTTCAGGAGAATTGATATGATGCTGTAAGTATTCTCCAAACGAATGCAGACTATGAGAACCAAGGGATTCTCCCACAGACATGTACCTGTGACAGCATTAGAGATGCGAGGGAAGGGGAAGAGGTCATATGCATTCTCAGAAGATTTTTAAGATAAATCAGTTGAAGACATTGACCTCATGTTGCGAAGACATTCACTTATATGTTGAGAGTCGGTTCCAGATTTGTACCAATCCGTGAATAAGTACAAGTGAGGAATCAAACTAGATAGGAAATCTAAGTGAATATACTAGGCATTATGAGATGCAGACAAAATAAATCTAACATTGAGTAGGTAGAAACCACTTTCGGTGAATAGGATGAATCTATGAAGATCAAAAAGGTGGTAAAAATAGAGTTATAATTACCGCACGAAGAACTGCTAGATGGGATGAATAGGAGACCAAGCAGTTCAGTCCACCATGCCCTAACTTGGCGACGGAGGACACCTACGGCGACGGCGGAGAGGACGATGTCCGCGGCCGGCGTGAGGACAGCGTCGGAGAAGTCGTGACAGCTAAGCGCTTCGTCGTCGGCGTCGTCGAGAGCTAGCGGTGGCGTTAGGGTTTTGACGAGGTGGAGAGGTGGAAGAAGGATTTCTTTACCGCAGGGGACACGTATTTATAAGTAGGTGTACGGCACAGCGCAATTACGCAGGTGCCCTGTCTGTTCACATCCGTGGGACACGTGGCAAGCATGCAACATATTTAGAATTGTCCCATGTTCCCACGCCCGCCAAGTTTGTCGGATGGTTGTTCCGGCTTCTCCGGATATCGACAATAAAGATGAATCATTTAAATAGGACTTGATGTTTGTCTCTGTGTCTTCTGCTGACAAGGATGCAGAGAGGACATTCGACAGTTTCAATAGAATGCATATGATTTGGACAGATAGAGTTTGAGATAGTAAGCATAGAGAGGTTAGGGTCCGATCACATTCACTTAGTTCAAGAGATTCAACTTGAAGACATAGCTATAAGTGAATGCTGTAGAGGACAGAACACTAGTATATATATATATATATGCAATCAAATCATCATAGCGCAGAAAATCATGAAGATAAATTGAAATTGAAGACAAACCAAATGCGAAGTCTTTGCAAAAATAACGCCATGAGTGAAACACTTCAAACAGAGAAATTTGGTGGTGGCGTTACCCACTGTATAGGAAGTATTAGACCCAGACACGCCGCACAATTATCGTGGCGCTCCGAAGTCAAATTCCATGTTAATGTATTCACACTCAGAGTGTAAGTCTTCATTGATTGAAGATATACATTACTTTGTGTGTTGCACATCTAAGTCATCAACATGCATAAGTGTTAGGATGTGTGCCTGATCACAAGACATTAGAGGATTCCAAGATATTTAGCTCACACCGTAACTTGCAAAACCTTTTCTCATCCAAGGGCTTTGTGAAGATATCTGCAAGTTGCTCTTCAGTGTTGACGTGAATGATATCGATATATTTCTTCATGACATGATCTCTAAGAAAGTGATGACGAATTTCAATGTGCTTTGTCTTCGAGTGTTGGACTGGATTGTTGGCAATCTTGATGGCACTCTTGTTGTCGCAGAAGAGAGGTACTTGTTTCAGGTTGATGCCATAATCCTTGAGAGTTTGCTTCATCCATAGAAGCTGAGCACAACAGGAACCAGCAGCAATGTATTCAGATTCAGCAGTTGAGAGTGATACACAATTCTGCTTCTTTGAAGACCAACAGACAAGTGATCGACCAAGAAAATGACATGTGCCAGATGTAGACTTGCGATCCACCTTGTCACCAACATAATCAGCATCCGAGAGTCCAACCAAATCGAATTTTGAGCCCTTGGGATACCATAATCCGAGTGTTGGGGTGTAAGCCAAATATCGAAGAATTTGCTTCACAGCTAAGTGATGTGATTCCTTTAGTGCTGCTTGGAATCGAGCACACATGCAAACACTAAGCATAATATCTGGCCTAGATGCACATAGATAAAGTAAAGAACCAATCATGGAGCGATATACCTTTTGATCGAACTCTTTACCATTGTCGTCGGGACCAAGGTGGTATTTGGCTGACATTGGCGTCATATAACCTTTGCAGTCTTCCATTCCAAACTTCTTTAGACAATCTTTGAGGTATTTTTCTTGAGATATGAAGATGCCATTGCTTTGCTGACGAATTTGAAGACCAAGGAAGAACTTCAGTTCTCCCATCATGGACATCTGATATTGCTCTTGCATCATGTATCCAAACTCATCACTGTACTTCTGGTTGCTGCAGCCGAAGATAATGTCATCCACATATATTTGGCACACAAACAGTTCGCCATCATATGTCTTTGTGAAGAGTGTGGGATCGAGGGATCCTGGTTTGAAGCCTTTGCTCTTCAGGAAGTCTTTGATTGTATCATACCATGCGCAAGGAGCTTGTTTGAGGCCATACAGTGCTTTGTTTAGCTTGTACACCATATCAGGATGTTTTGGATCTTCAAAGCCAGGTGGTTGAGCGACATATACTTCTTCTTCAATCTTGCCATTGAGAAATGCACTCTTCACATCCATTTGATATAGCAAGATGTTGTGATGATTAGCATAGGCTAGCAGTATGCGAATTGCTTCAAGCCTAGCAACAGGAGCAAATGTTTCATCGAAGTTAATTCCTTCAACTTGAGTATATCCTTGAGCCACAAGACGTGCTTTGTTTCTGACGACTTGACCATGCTCATCTTGCTTGTTTCGATATATCCATTTCGTTCCAATAATGTTATGCTTGCGAGGGTCAGGTCGCTTGACAAGTTCCCAAACATTATTCAGCTTGAACTGTTGAAGTTCTTCTTGCATGGCTTGAATCCATTCAGGTTCCATAAAGGCTTCAGCAACTTTCTTGGGTTCAGATATTGATACAAATGAAAAATGCCCATAGAAATTTGCTAACTGTGTTGCTCTCGATTGAGTAAGCGGACCAAGTGCGTTGATGCTATCAATTATCTTCTCAATTTGTACTTCATTTGCAACACGAGGGTGAACTGGACGAAGACCTTGCTCATGCTGATCATTGTCATCATTGGAATGATTGTCTTCGGTCTGAGCATTGTCTTCAGGTTGGTTTGGTGCAGAAATGATAAGTTCCTCTTTAGGCTGTGCTTTAGAGGGCATGATTTCACCAGTTCCCATCAGCTTGATAGATTCGCTTGGAGGAGCTTCATCTAGTGTGCTTGGCAGGAGCTCTCGTTGTGAACCATTGGTTTCATCAAATCGCACATCCACTGTTTCAACGATTTTGTAGTGGAAGAGGTTGAAGACTCTGTAGGAGTGCGAATCCTTTCCATAGCCAAGCATGAAGCCTTCGTGAGCTTTGGGTTCAAACTTTGACTTGTGATGGGGATCCTTGATCCAGCACCTAGCACCAAAGACTCTGAAGTAGCCGACATTTGCCTTCTTTCTAGTAAGGAGCTCATAGGATGTTTTGCCCAGAAGCTTATGGATGTAGACACGGTTGATGATGTGACAAGCTGTATTAATAGCTTCAGGCCAGAACTTTCTTGGTGTCTTGTACTCGTCGAGCATTATTCGAGCCATCTCAATGAGGGTTCTGTTCTTGCGCTCAACAATGCCATTTTGCTGAGGTGTGTACGGAGCAGAAAACTCATGAGTGATTCCCATTGTATCCAGATAAAGATCAAGGACGGTGTTCTTGAATTCAGTGCAATTATCACTTCTGATATGCTCGATCTTGACGCCATAGTTGTTCATTGCTCGATTGGCGAATCGTCTGAAGACATCTTGTACTTCAGTCTTGTAGAGAATTATGTGCACCCATGTATATCTTGAGTAGTCATCAACAATGACGAAGCCATAGAGACACGCCGTTGTTGTGAGGGTGGAGTAGTGAGTAGGGCCAAATAAGTCCATGTGCAACAGCTCGAAGGGTTGTGATGTTGCCATGATTGTCTTCGAGGGGTGCTTGGCCCTCGTCATCTTTCCAGCTTCGCAGGCACCACACAAATGATATTTCTTGAACTTGACACCTTCGATGCCTATGACATGCTTCTTCTTGATGAGAGTGTGTAAGTTCCTCATGCCTGCATGCCCCAGCCTTCAATGCCAGAGCCAGCATTCTGAAGCTTTTGCAACAAGACATACGGCAAGTTGTGGACCTGCTGAGAAATCTACCATGTATAGATCTCCTTTCCTATACCCTTCAAAGACTAGAGACTTGTCATATTCCATTAGTACAAGGCAACGATATTTTCCAAATATCACAATCTTGTTTAAGTCACAAAGCATTGAGACAGACATTAAGTTGAATCCAAGGGATTCAACAAGCATCACTTTATCCATGTGTTGATCCTTTGAGATTGCAACTCTACCTAGACCCAATACCTTGCCTTTACCAGTGTCAGCAAATGTGATTTGACTCTTGCCGGATGGACGTAAGGTTGAGTCCATGAGAAGACTTCGATCACCAGTCATATGATTAGTGCATCCGCTGTCAATAATCCATTCTGAAGCTTTTGGTGACATGCCCTACAGTGCAGTTAGGAGGATAGGCTTCACAAGGTATGTTGTGAAGCATAAGCATTTGATGCACACTAGGATTATCACAGCTTAGATCAAGATTAGAACACACAGTATGACAGATAAGAGATTCATATGTGGAATACATAGTAAGTCATTTTATCATGCGTCCCTTTATGTTTTAGGTCCCCAGCAATAATATCGGACGCCTTTGATTGCTGGCTGGAGACCATGTTCTGCAAAAGAGAGTTAGTTCTTCTTCACCACCCACATTTTTAGGGGTGGCTTAGAAGCAATGAGTCTAAGTGCAGCATCTGAGAATTTCGGCTTTGAAGCCCTAGCAAATAGCCTTGCAGGAGATGAATGATACTCATGTGAATAAGCAGAAAAGTTCTTAGTTCTATGAACATAGCGGTTTGAAGACACATGATCATATTCATGAGTCTGAGTATGATTTCCCTGCAAAACATTGGCGTTAGGGTGACTCAAGTGAGTCCTGTTTCCGTATGAAGCCGTTGGACCATGTGACGCCTTTGGTCTGGGGTTTGTCTTCTTCCCTGGTGGTGTCATGACCACATTCACAGGAAGATTCTCAAGACAGCTTTTAGGAACCCAGATCTTCTTCATTGGAGGTCCATTCCTGCAGTTAGTACCAATACCTGGCAAACACTTCACGATTTTGATTTTTGAACAGTTTATAGTTTGCATCAAAGGATTCATCAATGGTAATAGGATTAGCACAGGTAAATCCAGATAGAGTGGATGGATCCACTGAAGGTTCCTTTGCAGCAACCCATGTGGTTTTGGTTTTGGGATACTGCTCAGGCTTCCAGTAGGAACCATCAGCATTCATTTTCCTCTCGAACCCAACACCCTCTTTCCTAGGGTTTCGGTTCAGAATCTGCTTTTTGAGGACATCGCACAGTGTCTGATGCCCTTTCAGACTTTTGTACATCCCTGTTTCAAGCAATGTCTTCAACCTAGCATTTTCATCAGCAATAGTAGTGGTATCCTCAGCAGAGGGGTTAGTTACCACATCAGTAGTTGAAGACAGAGCAACAGCAGCAGCAGTGGAACATTCAGCAACAGAGGCAGCGTTATCACGCTCAATGCATTTTAAACATGGTGGTTCAAATTCATCCTGAGCAGAACTGATCTGTTGAGCGAGAAGTGACTCATTCTCTTTTTGAAGATCTTCATGATTCGCTTTCAATTTCTCAAGCTCTTGCTTCCTTTGAAGATAATCATAGGAGAGCTTTTCATAAGTGGTTGAGAGCGTCTCATGAAGACTTTCAAGTTCTTGATACTTAGCATGAAGATTTTTTATATCTTCAACTAAGGACTGTGAATGTGTCATTTCCGCGTCCAACAGGTCATCGCTTTTGTCTAACAGTTTTTGAGTATGTTCCATAGCCCTTTGTTGTTCAGTAGCAATTTTAGCAAGTGTTTTGTAGCTGGGTTTTGATTCACAATCAGAGTCATCTTCACTTGATGTTTGAAAGTAAGCATCGCGTGATTTTACCTTGGCACCGCGTGCCATGAAGCAGTAGGTGGGAGCAGGATCGTCCATGTCATCAGCTTCAGCGTTGGTGTGGAAGTCAGTGTCTTCAGTGTTGAAGATGGACTTGGCAACATAGGCCGTGGCTAGAGCTAGACTTGCAACGTCAGGGTCGGACTCTTCTCCAGACTCCACCTCCACCTCCTCAAAAGCAGACTCCTCCTCTGAATCCATTTCCTTGCCAACAAAAGCACGAGCCTTGCCAGATGAGCTCTTCTTATGTGATGAAGACTTGGAAGAAGACTTCGAAGAAGATTTTGAGGATTTCTTCTTCTTCTTGTCATCAGAATCATATTCCTTGCTCTTCTTCTTCTTCTTCTCATTGTCCCACTGTGAAGCGTCTGAAGACATCTTGCACTTCAGTCTTGTAGAGAATTATGTGCACCCATGTATATCTTGAGTAGTCATCAACAATGACGAAGCCATAGAGACAAGATGTTGTTGTGAGGGTAGAGTAGTGAGTAGGGCCAAATAAGTCCATGTGTAACAGCTCGAAGGGTTGAGATGTCGTCATGATTGTCTTTGAGGGGTGCTTCACCCTAGTCATTTTTCTAGCTTCGCAGGCACCACACAAATGATCCTTCTTGACCTTGACACCGTCAATGCCTATGACATGCTTCTTCTTGATGAGTGTGTGTAAGTTTCTCATGCCAGCATGCCCCAGCCTTCGATGCCAGAGCTAGCATTCTGAAGCTTTTGCAAGAAGACATACGGGAAGCTGTGGACCTGCTGAGAAATCTACCATGTATAGATCATCTTTCCTATACCCTTCAAAGACTAGAGACTTGTCAGATTCCATTAGTACAAGGCAACGATATTTTCCGAATATCACAATCATGTTCAAGTCACAAAGCATTGAGACTGACATTAAGTTGAACCCAAGGGATCCAACAAGCATCACTTTATCCATGTGTTGATCCTTTGAGATTGCAACTCTACCTAGACCCAATACCTTGCTTTTACCAGTGTCAGCAAATGTGATGTGACTCTTGTCTGATGGACGTAAGGTTGAGTCCATGAGAAGACTTCGATCACCAGTCATATGATTAGTGCATCCGCTGTCCATAATCCACTCTGAAGCATGAGGTGTCATACCCTACAGTGCAGTTAGGAGGATAGGCTTCACAAAGTGTGTTGTGAAGCATAAGCATTTGACGCACACAAGGATTATCACAGCCTAGATCAAGGTTAGAACTTATAGTATGACAGGTAGCAATTCACATGTGAAATATATAGTAAGACTATTTTATCATGCGTCCCTTAATGTGTTTTAGGTCCCCAGCAATAGTATCGGACGCCTTTGATTGCTAGCTGGAGACCACAATCTGCAAAAGAGAGTTTATTCTTCTTCACCACCCACATCTTCAGGGGTGGCTTAGAAGCAATGAGTCTAAGTGTAGCATTTGAGAACTTCGGCTTTGAATCCCTAGCAAATAGCCTTGCAGGAGATGAATGATACTCATATGAATAAGCAGAAAAGTTCTTAGTCCTATGAACATAGTGGTTTGAAGACACACACTCATATTCATAAGTTTGAGTACGATTTCCCTGCAAAACATTGGTGTTAGGGTGACTCAGGTGAGTCCTATATCTGTATGAAGCCGTTGAACCATATGACGCCTTAGGTCTGGGGTTTGTCTTCTCCCCTGGTGGTGTCATGATCACGTTCACAGGAAGATTCTCAAGACAGTTTTTGGGAACCCAGATCTTCTTCATAGCTGGTCCATTCCTGCAGTTAGTACCAATATACCTGGCAAACACTTCACCATTCTGATTTTTGAACAGTTTATAGTTTGCATCAAAGGATTCATCAATGATAATAGGATTAGCACAGGTAAAGCCAGATAAAGTGGATGGATCCACTGAAGGTTCCTTTGCAACAACCCATGTGGTTTTGGGATACTGCTCAGGCTTCCAGTAGGAACCATCAGCATTCATTTTCCTCTCGAACCCAACACCCTCTTTCCTAGGGTTTCGGTTCAGAATTTGCTTTTTGAGGACATCACAAAGTGTCTGATGTCCTTTCAAACTTTTATACATCCCTGTTTCAAGCAATGTCTTCAACCTAGCATTTTCATCAGCAATAGTAGTGGTATCCTCAATAGAGGGGTTAGCTACCACATCAGTAGTTGAAGACAAGGCAACAGTAGCAGCAGTGGAACATTCAGCAACAGAGGTAGCGTTATCACGCTCAATGCATTTTAGACATGGTGGTTCAAATCCATCCTGAGCGGAACTGATCTATTGAGCGCGAAATGACTCATTTTCTTTTTGAAGATCTTCATGAGCCGCTTTCAATTTCTCAAGCTCTTGCTTCCTTTGAAGATAATCATAGGAGAGCTTTTTATAAGTGGTCGAGAGAGTCTCATGAAGTCTTTCAAGTTCTTGGTACTTAGCATGAAGATTTTTTTATGACTTCACCTAAGGACTGTGAACGTGTCATTACCGCGTCCAATAGGTCATCGCTTTTGTCTAACAGTTTTTGAGTATGTTCCATAGCCCTTTGTTGTTCAGTAGCAATTTTAGCAAGTGTTTTGTAGCTGGGTTTGGATTCACAATCAGAGTCATCTTCACTTGATGTTTGAAAGTAAGCATCACGTGATTTTACCTTGGCACCACGTGCCATGAAGCAGTAGGTGGGAGAAGGATCGTCCATGTCATCAGCTTCAGCGTTGGTGTGGAAGTCATTGTCTTCAGTGTTGAAGATGGACTTGGCAACATAGGCTGTGGCTAGAGCCAGACTTGCAACGCCAGGGTCGGACTCTTCTTCAGACCCCACCTCCGCCTCCTCAGAAGCAGACTCCTCCTCTAAATCCATTTCCTTGCCAAAAAAAGCATGAGCCTTGCCAGATGAGCTCTTCTTATGTGATGAAGACCTTGATGAGGACTTAGAAGAAGACTTTGAAGATTTCTTCTTCTTCTTGTCATCAGAATCATATTCCTTGCTCTTCTCCTTCTTCTTCTCATTGTCCCACTGTGGACACTCAGAGATATAGTGTCCAGGTTTCTTGCACTTGTGACATGTTCTCTTCTTGTTGTCATGAGTGGAAGCTTCATCATTTCTTGAGCTAGATCGTGAAGAATTTCTGAAGCCCTTCTTCTTGGTGAACTTCTGGAACTTCTTCACAAGCATGGCAAGTTCCTTTCCAATGTCTTCAGGCTCATCAGAACCGCAGTCAGATTCTTCTTCAGATGAGCAAACAACTTTTGCCTTCAAAGCGCGAGTTCGGCCATAATTGGGACCATAGATGTCCCTTTTCTCAGAAAGCTGGAACTCATGTATGTTGAGCCTCTCAAGTATATCAGTCGGATCGAGTGTCTTGAAGTCAGGGCATTCTTGTATCATGAGGTCAAGGGTGTCAAAGGAGTTGTCAAGTGATCTCAGTAGTGTCTTGACGATTTCATGCTTGGTAATCTCAGTGGCGCCAAGAGCCTGAAGCTCATTTGTGATGCCGGTGAGGCGATCAAACGTGAGCTGGACATTTTCATTGTCGTTTCTCTTGAAGCGGTTGAAGAGGTTGCGAAGAACACTGATCCTTTGGTCTCTCTGTGTAGAGACGCCTTCGTTGACCTTGGATAGCCAGTCCCAGACTAGCTTTGACATTTCCAGAGCACTCACACGGCCTTACTGTCCTTTGGTCAGATGACCACAGATGATGTTCTTTGCAGTGCAGTCCAGTTGAATGAACTTGTTGACATCAGTACGAGTGACACCTTCACCAGTTTTGGGAACACCATTCTTGATGACATACCAGAGGTCGACATCAATGGCTTCAAGATGCATGCACATCTTATTCTTCCAGTATGGATATTCAGTTCCATCGAACACGGGACAAGCAGCGGAGACTTTGATTATCCCTGCAGTCGACATAGCTAAACTCCAGGTGGTTAAACCGAATCACACAGAACAAGGGAGTACCTTGCTCTGATACCAATTGAAAGTGCTAGTTATCGACTACAGGGGGGGTGAATAGGCGATTTTTATCAAAGTCTTCAAAACGTGGAAGTTTCGAAGACAAGCAATAGAAATGACCTAATTGATATGCAGCAGAAGATAAACTACAACAAGCAAGCCATAGTCAAGTATGCAATAATGTGAACGTACAAAGACTAATAGCAGCTAGGTAGTAAGGATCAGGATGGAAGATAGTATGAAGCCAACCAATGATAGTAGTCAAGCAATGAAGTCAAACAGATAAGACAAATAGGCAATGACTTCACGAAGACAAACTCAAAGTAAAGGGAGGGAAAGGATAGAACCAGTCACTTGTTGAAGACACGGATTTGTTGGACTAGTTCCAGTTGTTGTGACAACTGTACGTCTGGTTAGGGAGGCTGAGATTCAACTCAGAAGACCGCGTCTTCACCTTATTCCCCTTGACCTGAGGACACACAGTCCTCGCCGAATCACTCTAGTAAGTCTTCAAGGTAGACTTCCGTACCTTCACAGACTTCGTTCACCGGCGATCCACAATGACTCTTGGATGCTCAGAACGCGACGCCTAACCGGCTGGAGGATACACAGTCCTCAAGTGTAATAAGTCTTCAGGTCACACAGACAGAAAGACTTCAGTGATGCCTAACACTCTTTGGCTCTGGGTGTTTGGGCTTTGTCCTCGCAAGGATTTCTCTCTCAAAGGCTTCAAGGTGGGTTGCTCTCAAAACGACAAAAGCCGTAAACTAACTCTGAGCAGCCACCAATTTATGGTGTAGGGGGTGGGCTATTTATAGCCACAAGGCAACCCGACCTGATATGTCCGAAATGACCCTGGGTCACTAAGGAACTGACACGTGTTCCAACGGTCAGATTTCAAACACACACGGCAACTTTACTTGGGCTACAAGCAAAGCTGACTCATCCAGCTCTGGATAAGATTTACTCTCATTGTCTTCACTCGAAGACATAGGATTTGGGTTGAGCATCACTTCAGTCACTCTGACTTTGTTCACTTGGACCCCACTTAACAGTACGGTGGTTCCTATGACTCAACAAAGAAGAAAAGGAAACAACGAAACAACATAGTCTTCGCGCTCCATAGTCTTCACTAAATGTCTTCTCATGTCATAGTCTTCAATATGAATATCTTCACATACCACCATTGTCGTCAATATCTTCATACATTTTTAGGGGTCATCTCCGGTAGGTAAACCGAATCAATGAGGGACACTACCTGCGTTATCCTACAATTCTCACAAACGCATTAGTCCCTCAACCAACTTTGTCGTAAATACTCCAAAACCAACTAGGGGTGGCACTAGATGCACTTACAATCCCCAAGTGTCGGTGTACTAGAGTAGGGGTACCCTCGTATCCCGAACTTGTGCACGGGCAGTGGCAGCGCCCCGCGGCAAGGCTTGCCTGGTGACCGCCAAGGTCCTCCGTGGTTCCTGTGGAGCCATTCAAGAACAAAGTATTCAAGCCAAGGAGACAAGGCCCCGGCAAGAGGAGCTTGCCGGGAAGGCCAACCAAGGCATCTCAAGGAACTTGCCACGACGCGCCACGCGTCCCGGCGAGGCCCGGTGAACGACAAGCTTCCGGACGCGACAAGACAACGACCGCGGCAAGGCGCTTGCCGCGGCAAGCTACCACTCTGTACCCGCGCTCCAGCACATCCACCAATGTGTCGCCCTAGAGCCTTTCCAGGCGCGCGTGGCAAGGGGCTGTGCAGCCAGCGGTGCGCGGTGGCAAGCGACGCTGACAAGATTGCCATCGTGGTGAGCGGTGGCGTCCCTGACGGTCCTTTTTGCACTATTTGGGCGACGTAGACGGGCATTTAATGCCTTTGTCCCCTGCCGTCAGGGTTAGGTATGATACACTGTACAGGTAGTTGTACCAACCGCAATTCCTTTTCCATTTCTACCCTTGTCTACGTTGCCACCTGTCGGAGACCCCTTTAACATATAAAAGGAGGCCCATGCTCAACGTAGAGGGGGGGTTCAAAGGCAGAAAAACACTCACGCTCGGTCTCGTTAGCAGCGAGTGTGTACTGTAGCACTCAGCGCTCCCGAGCAAGAACTCAATACACTCAGACATGCAGCAGTAGGAGTATTATCTCTCCGGAGAGCTCCGAAGCTGGGTAAACCGCTCGTGTGCTTCGCCTTGATCCGCTCTTCGTGCGATCTCCGCCCCCCGCCGAACCGAAAGGGACCCGGTCCGCCGGTCCCATAGGTGTTCGTGGATCAACCTCCCCGACATCTTTGGTCTGGACCAAGCGTCGCTCGAGGAAGTGTCGCCTTACCGGAAGCAAACGACAGAAAAGCTAAGTTGCTAAAGTTTGAGCAATCAGTTTTAAAAAATTTTAAGTTATCTTCCTCGAACGACCGTGCTTTGTATGGAAAACCTGTGCGTGGAGGAACCAACTCGTAGCTAGTTGCGCCCTTACTTTGTTTCGAGTCCGCTCAACAACTTAAGTGAGCTGCGACTAGTTGTGACAAGGTTTCTTGTCAGTAGCGGCACCGCCAGCAGGCTGCTGACGTTCCGCACTCAGAGCTCGCGGCTAAGGTGGCTGCACCGACAAGTTCCCTAAAAGCGTAGGGCAAAAACATACAAAGGAAGGAATCAAGTAAAGGAAATAACATAGCAATCACTACCCAAAATAGAGTCATATTATAAGATAGCTTGTCGCAGCTCTAACAGATTGTTCTCATAACATGACCAGCAGCGACAAGAAAAACAGAAAACGGGCGGCCTAATCTACGCGATCGCCCTCAACCCTCTTGATCCCGCTCACCTTGTCCACAATGGGTGCGACAAGGATCTTGAGCGCTTCCAGATCAGCATCCGGCGGCAAGGTCCTGAGGACGTTGGTGAGGTTGAGGCCTGGGTTGCGGAAGGCCACCTTCACCAGCACCTTTTGATGCGCGACTCGTCGGCCAGCTGCTTTGGGATCTTCTCCTGGAGTCGCTGGAGGGCCGTCGCCACGCCTTTGAAGAACAAGCTGAGCTTGGCGCTGGGTTGGAGGTGCTCATCGGAGGAATACCCGAGATCCTCCATCCCCAGCTGCGCCAGCTCCCCGTCGATGGCTGCGGCAACATCCACGTGACCCTCGGTCCAGTGCTCCACGTTCTCCCTAAAGGTGTTCTGGGCGGCAGCAGCACTGGCCAGCAGCGCCTCGTCGGCCTTAATCTTCTCCTTCAAGGCCACCTCCTGCTCCCTGGCGTCGTCCAGCGTCTTGGTCAAAGTATTCAGCTTCAACTCAAGATCTGCGTTGGAGTCCTTGGCGGCGCTAAGCTCCTTGCTCCTCTCGGCGAGACGACCCTGTAGCTCGCCATGGGTGTAAGCGTCCTTCTCGCGCTCACGCTTGAGCGCAGCAAGCTCCTCACTGCTCAACTTGAGATCGGCCTCCAGCTGCGCCACCTTCGTCTCCAGCTCCTTCTTGGCGGCCTCGGCAGCTGTAGCAGCATCCTCTGCTTCCTTGAGAGCCCCGCCGAATGTTTGCTCGCGCACGGCAAGCTCCTCCTCGTGGCTGTCAAGGTTAACCTTCCGTTGCGCCAACTCGCCTTCCCGCGCAGACAGCTTCTCGGCAGCAAGCCGCTGTTGCTCTTCAACTTCAGCCTTCTCGAGGAGGAAGGCTTTCCGCTCCTCGGAGAGTTGCTCCCGCTCCTTTGCCAGGGACCGGAGAGCTTCCTGGTTGAGGCCCCGGAGCTCCTGCGTGCGCTTCTCGATGCCCACTCCCGCCTTCGCGACAAGCGCTTCTCGGGATACCAGCTTGGCCTGTCGGGCGCAGTAGAGCGACAATAGCTTCCGCAGCAGCTGCTCCTCCTCAGGCTCGCCGCTGCTGCTGCTCGGCGCGTCGACCAGCGTCAGCCCAGCGGAGGCGAGCAACTCTTCATCAAAAGTTTCTCCTTCGATCGGCGCCCTGGAGCTCGACGCCCAGGGGAGCTTGATGAAGACACCATCGCCGGCCTTCAAATAGGCGTCGGGCTGGGGCGCTTCGGGGCCTGACGCTGCAGCAGCGGCGGAGGCATCGGCGGTCGGTGTAGCGCCTGACGCTCCTGCGGCCTCGGGGCCGTCAGTGCGATCGCCGGACCCTTCGCCAGCTTCTGCGGCGGCAGCTTTGGTAGCCTCTCCACCGGCGGGATCATCGGCGCCGGCCTCTTCTTCGGTGGCAGCGGCGTCGTTGGTATCACCGCGCGCGTTCTCATCACCGGCGACCTTGGTTTCCATCGGCTCCGTGGCAGATGGACCTGACGACCGGAAAAGGGAGAAGAGTCAAGCAAATATTCAAAAAGAAAATCAGAAGAAGAAGAACCCAAGGGAAGTTTTCAAGCAAGAGGATTACCTGTACTAGGATCTACAGCCGTGGTCTCCGCCACCGAGGGGTCGCTGGTGCTGTCCCTTGCCGGAGAACTGCCCCTTGCCGGAGACTTCTCCCTTACCGGAAAATTGTCCCTTGCCGGAGAACGCTCCCTTGTCGGGGAATCCTCCCTTGGCAGTGTAGTCGAAGCAGATGGCATGTCGGGAGCGGCTTTCGGGCACTCCTGGTGAGACTGCTCTGCTCCTACACAAACCAAGAATCAGATGTCAGCAAAGAAAGAGCACCCATGCGCGCCTAACTACAGGAAGTAAACCATATACTTACGCTGGGGGCTGCGCTGGGGGCTGCTTTGGGGAATAGTTGCCGGGTCCGGCAAGGTGGTCTCGGACACACCCCCTGCTGTCGCGGTGGGTTCGTCCTCGATGACAATCACCGGGACCTTGGCTCTCTTCGCCGCTCTCTGGGCCAGAGTCCTGAAAAGGAATGGGTTCGGAGTAAAGCAAATCAGATACAAGACAAAACAGCAAGAATTGAAGAACTACAAGTACAGCAAAGAATCTTACTCTTCCTCTTCCTCGTCGGAGCTGAGCGCGGAGAGGTCGAAGTCTAGCCCACCTTCGGCGTGACAAGGCGAAGGAGTAGGTTCCCTTAGCCGCTTGGCAGGAGCAGAAGCGGTGGTCCGTGAGGGCCCCGCTCCAGTTGCCGCAGCGGCGTGAGGTGCAACAGTGCTTGCCATGGTGGAGCGCATCGCGCGGTGCGGCGGCTGTTGACCCGTCTGCCATCCCGCTACGTCCGCGGCCCTGTGGAGACGCCTTCTTGGTGGAGCTGGGGGCTCCGCTTGCGGCGAGCTGTCTGAAGGTTCGAGCCCGACAAGCTCTCCCTCGCCGGGCTCGCTCGACTCAGCTTCAGGCCCGACAAGCTCTCCCTCGCCGGCAAGCTCCTCTCGCTCGGCAAGGCTTGCCGCCTCTGCTGCCTCTGCCTCCTCCACGGTGAATCCAAACTCGCTCGCGGCAGCTGCTGCCGCCGCCTCTTCCAGCCTAGTGGCGATGCGCTGCATCTCCGCATTGGTGGTGTCGCGAGTAAGGCTCTTCTGTTCATCGGAGCGGACCGCCACTTCTACCAAGCCGTCAAAGAACTCCTGCACGATGTCGTCTGCAGGCTCTTGCCAAGTTGGAACAATTCCATGCGAATCGCACAGCGGCATCATTGCACGGATGTGGTCGAGCAAGGAGTTGTTGCACAGCGGAACGACACCCCTCGGCAACATGAACGCTCTGGGATGTTGAGGATCGTGCTTGAACAGTTCCAGGAGCATCGCGTCCAGTTCCAGGACAGTGAAGTTGAAGTTGAGGCCCGGGCGCAACCTCATGATATCTGCCGCATTCTGGAACTCCCAGGCGGGTCTCCTCCTCTCCTGCAGAGGGGCGATGCGGCGGCGAAGAAAATCTGCGCCAACGGCTCCTACGGTGAGCCCGGCAAGCCTGAGGCGTAGGATCCGGGTGACGGCAATCTTCAGCCTATCATCTTCCGGGCCCACGTTGCTCCAATCGTTGCCGCGCGCTATTGGGGCTTGGCGCTGGGCGGTAAATGGCTGCGGGTTCTCCTCGACAATCCAGCACCAGTCTTCTCTCCATTCCTCCCACTTGCTGCGGAGTTCTCCCTCCAGATAAGCTTCCTTCTTGCCAACTCTCGAGATCCAGGCGATTCCGCTGGATAAAGGCTCCCCTCTCTCAACTCGGGGCATAAAGAAGTGGCGGAAAAGAGCTACGTTTGGATAGACTCTGACAAAGTTTTCGCAGAGATGTGCGAAAACTGCCATGGTCAGAACGACGTTGGGGGTGAAGTCAAGGAGGCGGAACCCGTAGGTGTTCATAATATCACAGAAAAACTCAGAGAAAGGCGGGCAGAGCCCGCAGTAGAAGAACAACGCGAAGAAGGGATATCCATTCGAAGCCAGTTCCGAAGCGGCAGCTGAGAGTACCTTCGTGCGCGGATGCGCTCGCGTCTCCGTCGACCAGAAGAGGTAGTAATACTCCCTCAGCTCCTTCGCGACGAGCTGAGGGGGGAAGATTGTCCGCTCCTTTCGCAGCGCCGCGAGCCGCTGCGCCTCGGCCGACTTCACAACCTTCCCGGCTTTCAGAGCCATGGCGGAGGTGGTGAGAGAGATCGACGGTGTTGGTGGTGCCAGTGGCGATGGGGGGCGGAGCGCGGCTCTCTTTCAGCTCTGGGAAGAAGGGGGGAGCGGCGGAGGTTTTTGAGATTGGAATAGCGACCGGCGAGATGGGCGAACTGCCCCTGTTTCCCCTGCATATAAAGAGGGAGGGGGCAGACGTTCCGTCTTTCCGAATAAAGAAACCACCCACAATCTCTCCCACGACGCCGCATTCGACGCATGCCGTTCGAGGAGGGCGTGGAGGATATAGGGTGAGATAGGGCGTAACCCAGGCCGCGCGTGCCCGTGCCCTGTTTTGGGCCTGGCCCAACAGCGCTCGGCACCGTGTGTGGCCCAGGCCCGGGGGCTCCTGTCGGTGTACTAGAGTAGGGGTACCCTCGTATCCCGAAATTGTGCATGGGCAGTGGCAGCGCCCCGCGGCAAGGCTTGCCGGGTGACCACCAAGGTCCTCCGTGGTTCCTGTGGAGCCATACAAGAACAAAGTATTCAAGCCAAGGAGACAAGGCCCCGGCAAGAGGAGCTTGCCGGGAAGGCCAACCAAGGCATCTCAAGGAACTTGCCACGACGCGCCACGCGTCCCGGCGAGGCCCGGTGAACGACAAGCTTCCGGACGCGACAAGACAATGACCGCGGCAAGGCGCTTGCCGCGGCAAGCTACCACTCTATACCCGCGCTCCAGCACATCCACCAACGTGTCGCCCTGGGGCCTTTCCAGGCGCACGTGGCAAGAGGCTGTGCAGCCAGCGGTGCGCGGTGGCAAGCGACGCTGACAAGATTGCCATCGTGGCGAGCGGTGGCGTCCCTGACGGTCCTTTTTGCACTATTTGGGCGACGTAGACGGGCATGATACACTGTATAGGTAGTTGTACCAACCGCAATTCCTTTTCCATTTTTACCCTTGTCTACGTTGCCACCTGTCGGAGACCCCTTTAGCATATAAAAGGAGGCCCATGCGCAACATAGAGGGGGGGTTCGAAGGCAGAAAAACACTCACGCTCGGTCTCGTTAGCAGCGAGTGTGTACTGTAGCACTCAGCGCTCCCGAGCAAGAACTCAATACACTCAGACATGCAGCAGTAGGAGTATTATCTCTCCGGAGAGCTCCGAAGCTGGGTAAACCGCTCGTGTGCTTCGCTTCGATCCGCTCTTCGTGCGATCTCCGCCCCCCACCGAACCGAAAGGGACCCGGTCCGCTGGTCCCATAGGTGTTCGTGGATCAGCCTCCCCGACACCAAGCTTAATTCCTGCTCGTCCTCGAGTAGGTAAATGATAAAAAGAGAATTTTTGATGTGGAATGCTACCTAGCATAATTCATAATGTAATTTTCTTTAATGTGGCATGAATGTTCAGATCCAAATGATTCAAGATAAAAGCTTATAAAACATAAAAATAATAATGCTTCAAAGCATACTAACAAATAATCATGTCCTATCAAAATAACGTAGCCAGAGAAAGCTTATCCCTACAAAATCATATAGTTAGGCCATGCTTCATTTTCATTACACAAAATACTCCCATCATGCACAACCCCGATGACGAGCCAAGCAATTGGTTCATACTTTTTAACGCGCTTCAGCTTTTTCAACTCTTACGCAATACATGAGCGCAAGCCATGGACATATCACTATGGTGGTATATGGTGGTTGTGAGGACAAAAAGTGGGAGAAGATATTCTCACATCAACTAAGCGTATTAACGGGCTGTATGGAGATGCCCATTAATAAATATCAATGTGAGTGAGTAGGGATTGCCATGCAACGGATGCACTAGAGCTATAAATATATGAAAGCTCAACAAAAGAAACTAAGTGGGGGTGCATCCAACTTGCTTGATCATGAAGACCTAGGGCACTTTGAGGAAGCCCATCATTGGAATATAAAAGCCAAGTTCTATAATGAAAAATTCCCACTAGTATATGAAAGTGACAACATATGAGACTCTCTATCATGAAGATCATGGTGCTATTTTTAAGCACAAGTGTGGGAAAAAGAGATAGTAGCAATTGTCCCTTCTCTCTTTTTCTCTCTTTTTATTTTTCTCTTTTATTTCTTCTTCTTCTTCTTTTCTTTTTCTCTTTTTTTCTCTTTTTTTTTCTTTTTGGTGGGCATCTTTGGCCTCTTTTATTTTTATAAAGTCTGAAGCCTCATCCCGACTTGTGGGGGAATCATAGTCTTCATCATCCTTTCCTCACTAGGACAATGCTCTAATAATGAAGATCATCACACTTTTATGGATAAACTCAAAAACTACATCTCAAAGCTAGAACAAGATATGACTCTATGTGAATGCCTCCGGCGGTGTACCGGGATATGCAATGAATCAAGAGTGACATGTATAAAGATTATGAAGGTGGCTTTGCCACAAATACAATGTCAACTACATGATCATGCAAAGAGCAATATGACAATGATGAAACGTGTCATAATAAACGAAACAGTGGAAAGTTGCATGGCAATATTTCTCGGAATGGCTATGGAAATGCCATAATAGGTAGGTATGGTGGCTGTTTTGAGGAAGGTAAATAAAGGGTTCAATCCCGGCGAGAGTTGCGCGGTAATAATAAAGGCTAGCAAAGTAAAAGGATAGGTGTGCATATGTCCATGGATTCGCATTAGTCAAAAAAGAACTCATATACTTATTGGAAAAGTCTACTATGCCCTCGAAGCAAAGTACTACTACGCATGCCCCAAGAGGGATAGATTGGTAGGAAAAGTTCCATCGCTCGTCCCCGACTGCCACTCATAAGGAAGACACTCAAAAGAGCACCTCATGCAACAAATTTGTCACACAACTTTTACCATACGTGCATGCTACAGGACTTGCCAACTTCAACAAAAGTATTTCTCAATTTCATAATTACCCACTAGCATGACCCTAACATTACTATCTTTATATCTCAAAACAATTATCAAGCATCAAGTTGATCATAGCATCCAATTCTTTTTCTATGATAGTTTTTATTATACCCAACTTGAATGTTCATCATTCTAGGACCAACTTTGTAACCATAGCAACTACCATGCTGTTCTAAAAGACTCTCAAAATAATATAAGTGAAGCATGAGATACTATCAATTTCTATAAAATTAAGACACCACCATGCTCTAAAAGATATAAGTGAAGCAATAGAGCAAAAACTATCAAGCTCAAAAAATATAAGTGAAGCACATAGAGTATTCTAGCAAATTCTAATCAAATAGGCTTCTCCCAAAAGGTGTGTACAGCAAGGATGATTGTGGTAAACTAAAAAGCAAAGACTAATATAATACACGACGCTCCAAGCAAAACACATATCATGTGGCGAATAAAAATATAGCTCCAAGTAAAGTTACCAATGAACGAAGACGAAAGAGGGGATGCCTTCCCGGGGCATCCCCAAGCTTAGGCTCTTGCCACCCTTTATTCCATAGTCCATAAAAGCTTTACCCAAAACTTGAAAACTTCACAACACAAAACTCAACAGGAAATCTTATAAGCTCCGTTAGTGAAAGAAAACAAAACCACCACATAGGGTACTGCAATGAACCCATTCTTTATTTATTTTGGTGTTAAACCTACTGTATTCCAACTTACTTGTGGTTTATAAACTAATTTACTAGCCATAGATGCATTGAAATAAGCAAACAACACACGAAAAACAGAATCTGTCAAAAACGGAACAGTCTGAAGCAATCTGTAACTAACGCAAACTTCTGGAACTCTAAAAATTATACCAAAATAGGACGTACTGGAAAATTTGTTTATTTATCAGAAGAAAAAACAATCAATGCACAATCACGTTTCTGTGATTTATTGAATTTTTTCTCGTGAGTGCAAAGTTTCTGTTTTTCAGCAGAATCAAATCAACTATCATCATAGTTTATCCTATAGGTTCTACTTGGCACAAACACTAAATAAAAGATAAAAACACATCTAAACAGAAAGTAGAAATAAAATTTAACACTAAACAGGAACAAAAACAAAGAACATAAAGAAAATTGGGTTGCCTCCCAACTAGCGCTATCGTTTAACGCCCCTAGCTAGGCATAAAAGCGAAGATAGATCTAACTAGTGCCATCTTTGGCACTAAATTCATAAGTAGCACGCATGATAGATTCATAAGGTAATTTGACTTTCTTTCTTGGAAAGTGCTCCATGCCTTTCTTTAAGGGAAATTGGAATCTAATTTTCCCTTCCTTCATATCAATAATCGCACCAATCGTTCTAAGGAAAGGTCTACCAAGAATAATAGGGCAAGAAAGATTGCAATCTATACCAAGAACGATAAAATCTACGGGCACCAAATTTCTATTTGCAACAATAAGAACATCATTGATCCTTCCCATAGGCTTTTTAATGGTGGAATCCGCAAGGTGCAAATTTAAAGAGCAATCTTCAAGATCATGGAAACCTAGAATATCACATAAAGTTTTCGGAATCGTGGAAACACTAGCACCCAAATCACACAAAGCAAAACACTCATAATCTTTAATTCTAATATTTAGAGTAGGTTCCCACTCATCATTAAGTTTTCTAGGTATAGAAACTTCCAAATTAAGTTTTTCATCATAAGATTACATCAAGGCATCAACAATATGTTTGGTAAAAGCTTTGTTTTGACTATAAGCATGAGGAGAATTAACAACGGATTGCAACAAGGAAATACAACCTTTTAAAGAGCAATTATCATAGTCAAATTCCTTGAAAATCCGAGATAGTGGGTTCAACATTATTAGAAATTCAGGATTCTCCAATCTCACTTTTACCAAATTTAGCATTAAGATCTAAAGACTCCAAATTCTTGGGATGCCTTTTAGGCAAAGTTGATTCATCATCAGTCCCATAATCATCAAAATTCATATTGCAAAACATAGATCTAATTGGAGATGCATTAATAACTTTAAGATCTTCATCATTATTCTCACGGAAACTAGAAGAACACGCTTTTATAAAGCTATCTTTCTTAGCACGCAATCTAGCGGTTCTTTCCTTGCACTCGTCAATGGAAATTCTCATTACTTTGAGAGACTCATTGATATCATGCTTAGGAGGAGAAGGTCTAAGTTTAAGAGAATCAATATCAAGCGAAAGTCTATCAACGTTCCTAGCCAAATCATCAACTTTGAGCAATTTTTCTCCAAGCAAAGCATTAAAATTCTTTTGAGAAATCATAAATTCTTTCACACTATTCTCAAAATCAGAGGGCATCTTATTAAAATTACCATAAGAATTATTGTAGGAATTTCCATAATTATTAGAGGAATTACTAGGGAACGGTCTAGCATTAAAATTTCCTCTATAAGCATTGTTTCCAAAACTATTCCTACCAACAAAATTCACATCCATAGATTCATTATTATTCTCAATCAAGGAAGACAAAGGCATATCATTAGGACCAAGAGGAGTATTTTTAGTCGCAAACATCTTCATAAGTTCATCCATCTTTCCACTCAAAACATTGATTTCTTCTATAGCATGCACTTTTTTACTAGAAGATCTTTCGGTGTGCCATTGAGAATAATTAGCCATAATATTATCAAGAAGTTTTGTAGCATCTCCTAACGTGATTTCCATAAAGGTGCCTCCCGCGGCCGAATCTAAGAGATCTCTAGAAGCAAAGTTCAAACCGGCATAAAATTTTTGTATGATCATCCATAAGTTCAAACCACGAGTAGGGCAATTGCAAAGCATCAATCTCATTCTTTCCCAAGATTGGGAAACATGCTCATGATAAAGTTGTTTAAAATTCATAATATCGTTCCTAAGAGTGATGATCTTAGCGGGAGGAAAATACTTAGAGATAAAAGCATCTTTGCACTTGTTCCAAGAATCTATACTATTTTTAGGCAAAGACGAAAACCAAACTTTAGCACGATCTCTGAGTGAAAACGGAAATAACTTCAATTTGACAATATTTTTATTCGTATCTTTCTTCTTTTGCATATCACACAAATCTACAAAATTGTTTAGATGAGTAGCGACATCTTCACTAGGAAGGCCGGCGAATTGATCTTTCATAACAAGATTCAGCAAAGCAGCATTGATTTCACAAGACTCAACATCATTAAGAGGAGAAATCAGAGTACTAAGGAAATCATTATTATTGGTATTCGAGAAATCACACAATTTGGTATTATCTTGCGCCATGGCAACAAGTAATCCAACACACAAGCAAACAGAAAAACGGCAAGCAAAAAGAGAGGAGGAGATTGGGAAAGAGAGGGCGAATAAAACGACAAGGGTGAAGTGGGGGAGAGGAAAATGAGAGGCAAATGGCAAATAATGTAAATGCGAGGGAGATGGGTTTGTTATGGGTACTTGGTATGTCTTGACTTGAGCGAAGATCGCCCCGGCAACGGCGCCAGAAATCCTTCTTGCTACGTCTTGAGCTAGCGTTGGTTTTCCCCGAAGAGGAGAAGGTGATGCAGCAAGTGTAGCGTAAGTATTTCCCTTAGTTTTGAGAACCAAGGTATCAATCCAGTAGAAGGCTCCTCAAAAGTCCCACGCACCTACACAAACAAACTGAGAACTCGCAACCAACACAATAAAGGGGCTGTCAATCCCTTCACGGCCACTTGCGAAAGTGAGATCTGATAGAGATAGTATGATAAGATAAATATATTTTTAGTATTTTATAATATAGATGCAAAAAGTAAAGATGCAAATAAAAGTAGATTGAAAGCAAATATGATAAGAGGTAGACCCGGGGGGCATAGGTTTCACTAGAGGCTTCTCTCGAGATAGCATAAGTATTACGGTGGGTGAACAAATTACTGTCGAGCAATTGATAGAAAAGCGCATAGTTATGAGATTATCTAGGCATGATCATGTATATAGGCATCACGTCCATAACAAGTAGACCGACTCCTGCCTGCATCTACTACTATTACTCCACACATCGACCGACTCCTGCCTGCATCTAGAGTATTAAGTTCATAAGAACAGAGTAACGCATTAAGCAAGATGACATGATGTAGAGGGATAAACTCATGCAATATGATATAAACCCCATCTTGTTATCCTCGATGGCAACAATACAATACGTGTCTTGCAACCCTTTCTGTCACTGGGTAAGAACACCGCAAGATTGAACCCAAAGCTAAGCACTTCTCCCATGGCAAGAAAGATCAATCTAGTAGGCCAAACCAAACTGATAATTCGAAGATACTTTCAAAGATAACTCAATCATACATAAAAGAATTCAGAGAAGAATCAAATATTATTCATAGATAAACTTAATGATAAACCCACAATTCATCGGATCTCGACAAACACACCGCAAAAAGAGATTACATCGAATAGATCTCCACAAGAGAGGGGGAGAACATTGTATTGAGATCCTAAAAGAGAGAAGAAGCCATCTAGCTAATAACTATGGACCCGTAGGTCTGTGGTAAACTACTCACAACTCATCGGAGGGGCAAGGATGTTGATGTAGAAGCCCTCCGTGGTTGATTCCCCCTCCGGCAGAGTGCCGACGAAGGCTCTAAGATGGGATCTCGCGGATACAGAAGGTTACGGCAGTGGAAATTGTGTTTCGTGGTGCTCCTGGATGTTTTCGGGGTACGTAGGTATATATAGGAGGAAGAAGTACATCGGTGGCCGCCCGAGGGGCCCACGAGACAGGGGGCGCGCCCTACAGGGGGGGCGCGGCCCCCTATCTCGTGGGGTCCTCGGGAGCTTCTTGACTTGCACTCCAAGATCTCCGGATCTCATTCGTTCCAAAAATCACGCTCCCGAAGGTTTCATTCCGTTTGGACTCCGTTTGATATTCCTTTTCTTCGAAATACTGAAATAGGCAAAAAAACAGCAATATGGACTGGGCCTCCTTTTAGTAGGTTTGTCCCAAAAATGATATAAATGTATAACATAAAGCCCATAAACATCCAAAAGAGGTAATATAATAGCATGGAACAATCGAAAATTATAGATACGTTGGAGACGTATCAGCGGCCCTCAAGCAAGCTCAGTCGCCGCTGGTATGCCAGGTCGCGATGTCGTGGTCAAGGCCAGGGGGTGAGGGCTGGAGAGCCAGTAAGAGCTCCTGAGTCGCGATGCTCAGGAGCCCCCCTTTTAACGCACAAGCGATTTGCATGGGAGAGAGAAAGCCCGTAGTAGGCGGCAAGTGATAATCATGGGAAGATTAAGCATGAAAGGCAAATCAGCTTAGGAAATGCAGGTGAGGGTACATGCCCGAGCGGATTAGGGGATGATGCAGCCCGAGGGGCAGCCCCTAGGAAAGTAAGCCTAAGACATAAGCAAAAAGGGTCACATGCCGCAGGACAGGCCCATGCAGCCTGGGAATGATGCAACCCTAGGGGCGCTCCCAGCTGAAATGAACTTGGAAGAGGTCACCTGATTCCGTTGCAGATGGAGGGGTGTTGGAGTAGCTAGAGACACGCAGTGAAGAGCCCGGACCTCACGAGCCACCAAAGCCCCGAGCCTCAGGAGGCTCTGGGGGCCTAGGCGGTTGCTTGAGGACCATCTCCATCTCCGCCAGAACATCATGATGCCTGGCCTCCTGAGTCACCAGAATGCTCCGCAGACGGTGCTGGTGAGAAGCAACCGCGTTCAGCAGGCCGAAAGGCATGCGAACTTAGCTGTGCGGCGGACCCTCGCAACGTCCCACATATGAAGGCCAGAGGTGCTCCTGAGACGCGGCTCGATTGAGCCCTGGTAGGTCGATGCAGACACGCAGCCCGCCATCCTCGCCTAGATGGGGAGCTACACCGGGTAGGCGGCGATCACCGCGTATGACTCTTGATTCCTGGAGCTCCTGAGTGGTTTTGGTGATGAACTCCTGAGGGTTGGGTCTCCCTTGCCTCATGCCTTCCTGAGGGAAACGTGCTGTGAACCATGCCTCCAAGTGGTGCCCGAGCGCCTCCCTTGTGATCTTGACAAAGTCTGAGGTCCTCCAGTAGAGAGCCCCCGAGCCCTGCCCGAGGAAGGCGTTGGGAGCGCCTTCCTATGCGACGGAGGGAGGCGCCCCTTGCTCGGGCACGGATCCGGGTGCGACACCTCCGGAGTTGCCGAACTCCAGAGTCCTTGGGATGGGCGATGTTTTCTTCTTCTTGGGAGCTACCTCAGAAGGGTTCTCGCTCTTGCAGTCTGGGTCTTCAACTGATGCATCTTGAAAGGCACGCTCGAGCGAGCACACGGCGTCCTTCTCTTCACAGGGGGTTGTGATAACCCCGCCGCTTCCTGGCATCTTGAGAACATTGTAGCCGTGGTGGGTTACCGCCATGAACTTAGCCAGGTCCGGATACCTGAGGATGGCATTGTATGGCAAGCGAATATGGGCGACGTCGAAGTCGATGAGCTCAGTGCGGTAGTTGTTGCGCTGCTCGAAAGTGACAGGGAGGCGAACATGTCCTATTGGAGTGGTGGAGCCGTCAGTAACCCCGGAGAAAGGCTTGGTAGGCTGGAGTTGATCATAGGGCACTTGAAGGTTGTCGAACATCTCGACGGACAGGACGTTGAGGCCTGCACCACCATCGATGAGAGTCCTGGTAACTTGCACGTTGTTGATGACTGGGGAGCAGAGCATTGGGAGGACGCTGGCTGTGGCCGCACACTTGAGTTGGTCTGCTGAGCTGAAAGTGATGGTGCACATGGACCATCTGAGCGGGTTTGTGGCCTCGAGCTTGGGGAGGACTGCATTCACCTCGCGAGCAAACTGCTTGAAAATGCGCTGAGAGGCTGGGGCCTGGGCACCGCCCAAGATGCAAGCAACGACACGTGGCTCCTAGAAGCCTCTAGCCCCCTCGTCCTGGTGGTCGTCATCATTTCTTCTAGGCAGCAGTTGTGGAGGAAGGCCTATGTTACCTTGCGGGCGGTCCTCACGAGGCTGATCCCTCCAAGCTCCCTCGCGAGGCTGGTCCTGCCAACGATCCTCACGAGGTCGGTCACACCACTCCTGGCGAGGGCCTCGGTCTTCCAATTGTCCTCCGCCTCTTCCTCCTCCGCTGCCATAACCCCGATTGTTGCGCTCGAGGCGTCGACCGACTCGTCCTTCGCGAGTAGCCCTGAACTCCTGGCATTCGTTGGTGTTGTTAGTGTAGAGGTTATAGTAGGCGCAGAATCGACTACCCTTGGACGACTCCGGCTGGTCTCTGCCGCGCTTCATGTCTGGCTCCGCTGGGAGCATGGCTGCTCCTTTATGCTTCACATCTTTGGCCTTGGCCTTCTTCTCCTCTGGGTCAGCAGCTGGAAGCTCGAGGAGGGAGAGGCGTCTCTCCTCAGCTCTTGCGCACTTGGTCGCCAGGTTGAATAGCTCCAGAGATGTCCACAGATCCTCGTGGATGGCGAGCTCCTCCTTCATCTTGACGTCGCGGATGTCATCGGAGAACGCTGAGATGATGGCCTCATATGTTACCCTGGGAATCTTGAGGCGAGCGTTGTTGAAGCACTGGATGTACTTCTGTAGGGTTTCTCTAGGCTGCTGCTTGATGCGGCGCAGGTCAGCCACGTCCGGAGGGCGGTCGCGAGTGCCCTGGAAGTTGGCGATGAAGCGGCTGCGCATCTCGTCCCAAGAGGAGATCGAGCCGGGAGTCAGGTGCGGGCACCGTCCTTGAGCGCCATGGGGAACCAGTTCGCCATGACCTTTTTGCCTCCACTTGCCGCTTCGATGCCCAGCTCATAGAGCTGCTGGAACTCTAGGGGTCGGTGGTTCCGTCTTAGCGAGGAGGCAGGTCCGGCTTGAACTTGTAAGGCCAAGCGACGCTACGCAACTCGGTGATGAAGGCGCGGCAGCCTGCTGCGGCCACCGGAGCTTTTTGCAGACGCGGGGCCTGCTCCTGATGATTCTCATGCGCTGCCGCCTGTGGCAGCATGGGATCTTGGCGGGCTGGTGCAGGGACACGGTCTTGCCGCACCGGTGCAGGGAGCACGCGAGCGCCTTCTTGAGGATGAGGGATCTCTTGACAGCTTCTTTCTTGCCGCGCGGGCGCTGGGCGCGGTGGGTCACGCCCAGGGGCCGCGCGCCTTGGAGCCAGGGCACCTTCTTGGGGAGGAGGTGGTGGAGGCACCCCCTGAGCCGCATTGCCCATGCAGGACAATGGGTGAGGCAGCAAGAGGGACTGCGTAGGGGAGCCTCCTGCTGCGCTGACAAGCTCGGTGATGCAAGTGAGCCACTCCTCGTAGAGGTCGTCGACGGGGCGGTAGTGCAGGAGCTCACGTGCTAGGAGCAGCGCGGCGTGCGCGTCCGCGGGGGCGCGACGAGCGTGAGACGACGAGTCGGCTGAGGTCAGCGACAGAGTGGCGGTGCGGCCTTTTCGCCGCACCGATGGGTGCAGCGAGGATGCTTGCTGCTCGTTCCCCGCTAGGCCGGTGGCGGCGTGTGCGTCAGGCGACGAAGAACGACAAGGAGCCCCACCGACAGGGGTTGTCTGGGCGACATGGGTGGCGAGAGCAGCCCGACGCTCGGCGCGAGCTCGACGAGCATCTGCCATGGATGCGACAAAGTAAGAAGACACAGATGAGCGAGGAAAAGATTTCGGCGCACCCCTATCTGGCGCGCCAAATGTCAGATTTCGGGTTCCGGCAAAACCCTTAAGGTTCGAACTCTGGGGTGCGCACGAAGATCTTCTCCCTACCGATCTGCTCCCATAGCCTCTCCGTGATTCTAAGCTAACAAGATGAATAACACAAGGGACACGAGATTTATACTGGTTCAGGCCACCATTGTGGTGTAATACCCTACTCTAGTGTGTGGTGTGTGGATTGCCTCTAGGGCTGATGATGAACAGTACAAAGGGAAGAACGGCCTCGCAATGGGAGGAGTTCTTGTGCTAGTGTGGGTGGTTCTGGTCAAGGTTCGATCGGTCAATCTGTCTTCCCTTGCCTTGGGCTTGGCTAGTCCTATTTATAGAGGCCTTCGTCCTCTTCCCAAATATTGAGCGGGAAGGGATTCCACAATGGCGGGGTTTTGAAGGGGGACAGCCAGTGCAGGCTATCCTGACTAAAGGTGGTCTTCGACTGCCAAAGGCACTGGTGATTATGCCGTCTTGGGCTCCACAGTGACCTCCGTCTTGTCATCCTCCTAGTCCTAGTCTTGTTGCACCGATATGGAAACCTTTGCTTGATGCCTCGGTACTCCGCGCCTGCGCTTGCCCCCTTTGCACCAAAGAGGAAACAAGGACACTGCGTCGGCCGGCGCTCGGCTGACGTCCGCCTGGTCTCGATCGTCATGGCTTGCGTCATGTGCGCCTCGCGAGGTGCTCCTCGCCTTGATCTCTCCGCCTCCTAGCGAGGCTGCCTGGTGAGGCCGCCCCTAAGGGGGCCTTACATCGTCCGCCCTGCGAGGCTTGGCCCCTCGCGAGGGTCCTGAACTTGGGTTGATGAAGACGGGCCGAACTGGGACACTGGTGAGCCATGCCGCAGGCCGAAGGCAGGCAAGTCTGGATACCCCCATATCCAGGACGCTGACAAACACCAAGAGTAGCTAATTATTCTAAGTATAAACCACTAAAACAAAAACTAACTGGACACATGGAGGAGTCACATACCAAGCAACAAATCCCCAAAACAGTTTTTGAAATGGAGCTTTGAGCAAAGAGATCGAAATCCGCGGTCTCAGGAGCAAGAACATGAGAGAGAGAGAGAGAGAGTGGTAGTGATTTTTTTATGGGTGAATGGAGTGGTGTGGGAGGAAGAAGTAAGTGAGGGGGGCCACCAGGTGGGAAGCACCCACCAAGGCGCGCCTGGGGTTGCTTGCACGCCCAGGTGGGCTGGTGCACCTCCTTTAGGTATTATTTGCACCAGAAATTCAGAAATATTCAGAAAAAATCATATCAGGTTTACAGGGCATTCTGAGAACTTTTATTTTTGGGTCATTTTTTTATTGCACGGAAAAAGCAGAAAACAGACAAAGCATGGCATTTTATTTTATTAACTAATAAAACAGAAAACAAAATGTAGGGACAAAAGGTAGTGCTTACTAAATTCATCAACTTCATACCTCTCAAAAATGATCCATTAATAAGGTTGATCAAGTCTTATTAACAACCACTTTCGATTAATGTGAAACTGAAGAACTTTCATAAATCACTAAGTTACGTCAGTGGGGATATGAATGTCCCCAACAATAAGTATTTCATATTTCTTTTTGGCAGTAGGTAGAGGTAGTTGAAAACTTCCAATAGTGATTGTCGGAGATTTTTCAATAACATTGAGACCATTCACTTGGAATTGTTTCTTCGGGAAGTGCACCGTATGCTCATTACCATTGATATGAAAAGTGACCTTGCTTTTATTGCAATCAATAACAGCCCCTGCGGTATTCAAGAAGGATCTACCAAGGATAATTGACATGTTTTCATCCTCAGACATCTCAAGTATAACAAAGTCAGTCAAAATAGTAACATTAGCAACAACAACGGGCACATCCTCACAAATACCGATAGGTATGGCAGTTGATTTATCAGCCATTTGCAATGATATTTCAGTAGGTGTGAGTTTATTCAAATCAAGTATTTTATATAAAGAGAACACCAGCTCCCAAATCACATAAAGCAGTTTTCACATAGTTTCTTTTGATGGAGCAAGGTATAGTTGGTATCCCCGGATCTCCAAGTTTTTTAGGTACTCCATCTTTGAAAGTGTAATTAGCAAGCATAGTGGAGATTTCAGCTTTCGGTATTTTCCTCTTATTGGTGGTGATATCTTTCTTATACTTTGCATAAGGAGGCATTTTCAAGATATCAGTCAAGCGAGTGCGCAAAAAGACTGGCCTAACCATTTCAGCAAAGCGTTCAAACTCTTCATCATCTTTATTTTTAGTTGACTTAGGTGGAAAGGGGATAGGCTTTTGAACCCATGGTTCTCTTTCCTTTCCATGTTTTCTAGCAACAAAGTCTCTTTTATCATATCTTTTATTCTTAGGTTGTGGGTTATCAAGATCAACAACCAGTTCTATCTCAACATCATTATCTGGTCCTTTATCATTAGGTTGAGTGTTTTCATGAACCTCATATTTATATTTTTCATTATTAGAAGGTGAGTGTCCATTACCAGATTGAGTTTCAGCATCAGAGATAGAAACTTGATTATCATTTATCAAGAGGTTTTTCTATTTAAGGTTCACTAGAGGGAGGCAAAGTTTTACCATTTTTCTTCTTCTTTTTCTTTTTAGAAGAACTAGGTGTAGTGGTGTTGTTCCTTTGAGAATCTTGTTCAATTCTCTTTGGGTGTCCCTCAGGATAAAGTGGTTCCTGAGTCATTTTACCTCCTCTAGTTGCTACTCTAACAGCAAAGTCACTTATATTATTGTTCATTTCATCAAGTAACTCTCTTTGGGATTTAGCAACTTGTTCTAATTGAGTCTGAACCATAGAGGCATGTTTTCCTACACCTCTAACATCATTTGAGATTCTAAATAACAAGTCACTTAAGAGAGCAATCATATCAAAGTTGTATTTCAATTGTTTCATAACATTTGCATTGAAGTGATCTTGCTTTCTAATGTACTTATCAAACTCATAAAGGCATTGACTACGATGTTTATTACGAGCATCATCACTATCATTTAATTTCATTAAAGATTTTACCTCAAGCACCTTAGGTGGTGGCTATGCTTCAAGCCCATGTATTTCTTCGATAGGTGGTATCTTTTTCCTTCATAGATTTCTTTGCTTCTTGCATATCTTCAGGACTGAGATATAAGATACCCCTCTTCTTTGGAGTAGGTGTGACGCCCCCGATTCGATTGTACACTAATCATACACGCAAATGTGTACGACCAAGATCAGGGACTCACGGGAAGATATCACAACACAACTCTAGACACAAATCAAAATAATACAAGCTTTATATTACAAGCCAGAGGCCTCGAGGGCTCGAATACAAGCTCGATACACAAGAGTCGGCGGAAGCAACAATATCTGAGTACAGACATAGGTTAAACAAGGATGCCTTAAGAAGGCTAGCACAAAATCAACATGATTGAATAGGCAAGGCCTCCTGCCTGGGACCTCCTAACTACTCCTGGTCTTCGGCAGCCTCCATGTAGCAGTATCTATCGGCGGTGGCATCTGGCTCCAGGGATCCACCATCTGGTTGCAACAACCGAAAAGAAGAAAGAAGGGGGGAAAGGGGTAGCAAAGCAACCGTGAGTACTCATCCAAAGTACTCGCAAGCATCAGATCTATACTAAGTATGCACTGGTATCAAATGGAAGGTTTGTATCTATGGACTAAACTGCAGAATACCAGAAGAGAGGGGAAGGCCTAGCCTATCGAAGACTAGCATCTTCAAGTAGCTCCAAGCATCTTGCAGCATGTAGAAGAGTAAAGAATAGCATTTTAATATTAAACAAACATGTTGTAGCAACAACGCCCAGAGATCCTTCCTCGACTCCCTGCGAGAAAGCAATCCTGGAGCCACATATCCATCACATATCTCAAGTATCCATTTGTAGTTATATAAGATCAGGATATAAGTCTGAACATCCATTACCGTGGACACAGTATTCGAATATATATCTTCCCTGCAGGTGTGCACCACGTTACCCAACATGCTCGATCGCTCTGGCCGGACACACCTTTCTCGGGTCAATGCCCGGCCTCAGAAGATCAACACGTCGTAGCCCTACCTAGGCTCAGCAGAGAGGTCCCCGCCGATCTACATCCTAAGCACTCAGGGGTCTTGGGCCCATCGCTCGCATCACTCTGGGTCATTGCGAGCAGGGTGGATACCAGCACTGCCTCGGATGGCCAGCATGATCCGACCATGCCGCACTGCTGAACTGGACATTTGACAAAGCTTCGGCTGATACTACGATGTCGAGGCCCATAACTATTCTCGCGTGGTGGTTAGTGCGTAAAGGCCAGAGGCCAACTCAGAACAAATACCCAAACCTGTTAGTGCATTGGGGGCTCGCGGAAACAAGCAAAGATTCACGATAAGGTGACCCCATCGCCCCGTCTCATGGACTTACGGCAAGGGCCCAGACTGCCCGGTCGTGCCACGTGGAAAACTCGCGGGTGTTCTACGGGCCTGCCCGACTTTCACATCAACTTGCGGGTACCCCTCAGGGCCAACCCGACTTCAACAATGGTCTCGAGTAAAGTCAAGGTAACCGTGTGTCCAAACATCAAGGGGAAAACCCGAGGAATCACCCTTGGTGAATTCCACTCGATGTAATCATCAAGGTGAATGTAAGAGAAACCACCCTCGAGGTTCACACTTGAGGGGTTGCACGACAGAGCCGTATCAGGAATGGTGAAGGAGGAACCACCCTCGTTGTCCACGACCGAATAGCTACACTACAGAGATCTCATCAGGAGTGATGTAGGAGCTGTCACCCTTGGCACTCGATGGTAACTCTACAGAGTCGAGCAACAAAAAGGGGTGTGATGTGATGTGAGGTGTCGGGCTCTGGTCGTCGATCACATGGATTGAGGCATCGATGATGAAGCAGGGGCAACATGGACAAGGTGGGGGTCACTGATGGATCACTAACCAACCTATACTAAGCAGTTTAGGATAAGCAGGTAAGGTACAACAACAGGTTACAAAGCAAGCTATGCATCAGAATAGGAGAAATCAATAACAGTAGAAAAATCTAATGCAAGCATTAGAGAATGGAATGGGCGATATCGGGATGATCAAAGGGAGGGCTTGCCTAGAAGCTCCCCTGAAAGGGAAGAGGGTCGTCGGTGACGTAGTCGAACACAATGGTATCAGCAGCGGTCTCGGGGTCTACCGGAGAGAAGAGGGGGAAGAAATAGTAAATACAAGCAAACATAAATATAACAAGACAATAAGCGGTGCTAGAGGTGTTCAAACGCAGTACTACACGATATAGGTGAAGAGGGGATTCAACCGGGAATATTTTCCCAGTTCCGGACCTGTGTCAGACAAAAGACCGGAGGGGAAAATTCCATGTTCAGCATGCTAGGGGCATGTGACACATGAACGGACCGCTTATCCGGATTCGTTGGATTTTTCTAAGCAACTTTCATATAAAAAACATTTTCATCCGAGTTACAGGTTATTTTCTATGAATTTTCAAAGATTAAACCATTTCCAGGATTTATTAAAATATTTAAATTTGAATTAACCAAATTGTGAATAATGACGTCAGCATGATGTTTGGGTGATGACAGCAGTCAACACCAGCTGGTCAAGGTCAAACCTGACCAATGGGACCCACATGTCATACACATTAGAGCTAACAGTAGTTCATTTTATTTAAATAGAGTTAATTAAGGGGGGGGGCCGGGTGTCGGTGGCTGCTTAGGTTAATTAAACATTTTAATTTACACTGAAGTTAATTAGCGGATGGGGCCTGCCTGTCATTGACAAGGGTGCCTAGTCAGCAGAGTTGACTGAGTCAACATAGTCAACAGGCCCCACGGGCCCACACGTCAGCCTCACAGGGGAGAACACGCGGCGCCACGTCGGTCGCCGGTGACGGAGCGGCTCCGACGACCAAAGCAACGGCGGCGCCTCCCCGGAGTTGGCCGGAGCTGCGCTACAGGGAGGCTCCAGACCTGCGGCTTGGACCTAAGGGTGCGGCCCAGCACCGCGCACACGATGGTGATGACGACCGGCGTCGTGGACGACCGGAGCATCGCCGGTGGCGAGCGGAGGCGGAAGTGGCATTCGGGAGGCGTCGGGAAAAGCCTACGGGACAGTTAAACTGAACGCTGTGACGCGCATTCAAACGAGGGGAGCCGCACGCATCCAATGTCGGCGGTCTCGTGTGGTGGGATGGCCTAGAGCCACGACAGCGCTGACCGGAGCGGCGCCGGAGTTCGGACGTCGATGGATTTCAAGCGTCCAGGACACGACAAGGGTGGCGGAGGGGCGCGTTGAGTAGCAAAGAGCTCCAGGAGCTCGGTGGTGGTGTTAGCGCGGCGCGAGGAGCATCAGGGCGACGACAATGAGCTCAACGGAGGAGCTCGGCTCGGCCATGGCAGGTCCGCCGCTCCGGGCGCGTACGGGAGCAAAAGAAAGGGGGGAGGAGTGTAGCTCACAGTGAGCCTGCAGATGTGCTCAATGGGCTCGGGGGAGGCGCGAGGTGGTCGAATTCGACGCCGGCGTTCGTCTGAGCAGAGGAGGAAGAAGAGGTCGCCGCGCTCGCTGTGGGGCTCCTGGCTTGGTCAGGTGGTCGAGGAAGACGTCGTGGGGCACGATGGTGCTCGGGGACTCGTCGGAGAGGAACGGGGACAGCGGTGGCCGCGGTC
>NC_041385.1:123042011-123082913 GCF_002162155.2 Triticum dicoccoides
ACGGCGACGGTGCAGGGCGCGTCGGCGAGGTGGATCTGGAGGAGGGGGAGCGAGTGTGTGGGGGGATAGGGACTGGCATGAGTGGGGGGATGCAGGGCAAGTGGGAGGCGAGGGGGCCGAGGCGTCAGGGCGGTGGAGGCCTTATCCTCTCGTTGGGCGTCGCCGGCGAGGTGGTTGGATGGCGACGGGCGCGCGCTGTCCCGCCCGGTCGGAGGAACATGAAGGAGGGGAGGAGTGACCGGGGATGGGGGTGTGGGCCGGACTGCTGGGATGGGCCGAGGCCCATGGGAAGGCCAGGGGCTCTCCCACCCCTTTGCTATAGCCTTTTTTTATTGCCTCTGTTTTCCATTTTCTCTTTTTCTTTTGCATTTTCTTTTTGTACCAAATGAGTTTTGTTTTGAACAAAACTTGGCACATAAATCTAACACAATATATTGAGATGGAACAAAAAGTATGGGGTCAAAAGGAGTTGTCTCACCATTTTTAGAAACTGAAAAGGCCAATTTTAATTGCCACTGGACCAAAATTTATTCCCATGGGCATTTTGGCAATTCAAAAGAGGTTGGTTCCAACATGACAAATATTGAGAGATTATTTTCCCACACTTCGAACATTTTAGTTTTCATGTTTGGCAAGTTAGAATTTTTTACTTTAAATTTGAGTTTGAATAGGAACAGTGATTTGGATCAAGTGAGGATTAGCAACAGTAATGTGATGACATGGCACCATTAGCAGGGGTTTACTGTAGCTTAATTATCCGGGCGTTACAATTCTCCCCCACTACAAGAAATCTCGTCCCGAGATTTAAGGGGTGAAGTAAGGGGGAAAAACTCTGAAAGGACGAAGCTCAACACAAGATAGGTACATGGGGGCTACCTCAATGAACATGGTATAGAGGCATCTCTCGAGTTGAAATTCAAGAAGGTCATCGAGAGCAAGGCTAGAAGGTGCAATAGGAAGGTTCAAGTGGATGGACAATCGTTCAATATCTGAAACAGAGTGTGAAAGGGGTTCAGAGCATCGAGAATAAGTGTTGCATCTGATACCAAAACAGATCACAAGGAGGTGGCTCGTGAATTACAAACGAAGCCAAGCGCGAGGAACAATTTTGGGAAACAAGGATATATAGGACAGTCAGATTTTTGATCCTGTGGAACTGTGGGTCATGGGCCCACCATGTGGGTTAACAGCAAGAAGGCGCTAATCATTTTTGCACGGTCATGATAGCAAGGCATGTCAGAGTATAGCCTGTCAGTTATGTTGGCAACAACGTTGGTACCAAGGGCGAGGGACGAAGAGAACCATTTTCCTGCTCGTTAAGACGAGGCAGACCAATAGGCAAAGTTCTCGTCCATCGGTGGTTACCGGAATATCACCCTCAATAGTAACAGTCTTACTGACAGAGTTGTACAGCAAGGTGTTTACATAAGCAAGGAATTATCACTACTCAGATATGTTAGGTTACAAGAAAGGTTAAACAAAGCAAAGGAGACTTGAATCAATTACCGGTGTTCTCGAGTGTCTAACAACTCAGAACCCGTGGAAAATTTGAATCGGCAAGAATAATAGTTGATGAAAAACTCATATGAAGTTATGTAGTTCCGTGATATTCTTGAGATACCAGAGGGTAACACTCGAAGGTAGATCAAAGTAGAGACTTGACAGGTGAAATGATCTGAAGAAGACAAGTACTTTAACTCGTCCGAGAAATGCAATCAAAGGATAAAAGTCATGGTCTGAACCACGGTTGCCAATGACCAAGCATAGATACAATATGAACTCAACACAAGGGGATTATTATTTCAAGAAGCTTCCATGGTAAGTTCCACACCGGGTCCATGGGCATGAACACAAAGGTTCAAGGTCGACTCCCACTTCATCAATGCATAACCTTCCATTTACTTCTCGTTTGCGAAGAAGTTGTAGCGCTGAAATTTTACCTGACGAAAAGCCAGTAGAGTAAAACCAGCATAACCTTCGAGTTCACATGGATTTACGGAAGACATAGATCCAACCCATTGGGCATCTTAGGAGCATATGCCACAAACTTCAGGGATAAATAATCCAAGCTCGGAAGCAGAGTATGGTTGGCAATAGCGGGGATACGATTTACCAAAGGCAATATGTATCCGAGGAAAAGCTCACAAGGTTACTGGATATGAAGGATATTGTCGGATAAAACCAAACAAAGGATCTGGTGGTCCACGAGGGATCTGATGTGAGCAATGGTACTCAATCAGAAGAAGAAAGAATGCAAGGAGATCAGGTTATAGAAACAACTGACTAATTCAAAGCTCAAATGTAACAGAATTATGATTTCCAAAATCAAGGGATCAGAAGTAAACGCTCTGACCAAGGATGGATAAGTTTAATAGACTTAAGATGTTCGGGTAGACATCTGAGCCAGAAAGATAATCTATAAGGATCAAATAATGATTGCGACACAAACATATCAAATCAAAAGACTCAAGATGATAATGACAAAGGACATCAATGGATACTGCTAGGCATATGGAATTAACCAGAGTGTGGGCAGGTAAGACCTTCTAGAGCATCGAAAGCTTGGATTGTATCACAAAGTATCTTATGAAGCATAAGGATAACTAGGGATGAATGGATACTCGATAAGAACGAGTAATTATCTGTAGGGGTATTCATGCGGCAAGGAACTACAAGGCAGTAGGCACAAGGCATTCCCGGATCAAATAAGGAGAAAATCAGGGTATCTTGTAATAACAAGATCAACAAGGAATGACTGTATGAACGACAATGTAGGTAGTTGCACCTAAGGATTTATCCGTGGTAGGGATTGCAACGGCGAAGGGTGCAAGAGTCTCGAGAAAACTTCGGAGAGTATCTTCAGAATCTTCTGGTGCACCAAGTAATCATCTAGAGTGAGGGGCTCTGCAGGAGAAAGTATTTACGAGAACCTAGAGTTGTTAGCAAAATCATTTAACCCGAATAGAAGAGAGATCATATTCCCAGAGTAAGGACGAGGAATAAAAGATCCTAATACCACCCAATGGCGACGTGGACCGGCAAGCCGCACAACCATGTTAGTAAATCGGTTTTTCAAAGACTAGACACAACTTTGGCCAAGGAGTTGGAAAGGGGGATCCTACAGGAAGTCGGCTCTGATACCAACTTGTGACGCCCCTGATTCGATCATACACTAATCATACACGCAAATGTGTACGATCAAGATCAGGGACTGACGGGAAGATATCACAACACAACTCTAGACACAAATAAAAATAATACAAGCTTTATATTACAAGCCAGGGGCCTCGAAGGCTCGAATACAAGCTCGATACACAAGAGTCAGCGGAAGCAACAATATCTGAGTACAGGCATAGGTTAAACAAGGATACCTTAAGAAGGATAGCACAAAATCAACACGATCGAATAGGCAAGGCCTCCTGCCTGGGACCTCCTAACTACTCCTAGTCTTCGGCGGCCTCCATGTAGCAGTATCCGTCGGCGGTGGCATCTGGCTCCAGGGATCCACCATCTGGTTGCAACAACCAGAAAGAAGAAAGAAGGGGGAAAAGGGGTAGCAAAGCAACCGTGAGTACTCATCCAAAGTACTCGCAAGCATCAGAACTATACTAAGTATGCACTGGTATCAAATGGAAGGTTAGTATCTGTGGACTGAACTACAGAATGCCAAAATAGAGGGGAAGGCCTAGCCTATCAAAGACTAGCATCTTCAAGCAGCTCCAAACATCTTGCAGCATGTAGAAGAGAAAAGAATAGCATTTTAATATTAAACAAACATGTTGTAGCAACAACGCCCAGAGATCCTTCCTCGACTCCCTGCAAGAAAGAAATCCCGGAGCCACATATCCATCACATATCTCGAGTATCCATTTCTAGTTATATAAGATCAGGATATAAGTCTGAACACCCATTACCGTGGACACGGTATTCGAATATATATCTTCCCTGCAGGGGTGCACCACGTTACCCAACATGCTCGATCACTCTGGCTGGACACACCTTTCTGGGATCAATGCCCGGCCTCGGAAGATCAACATGTCGCAGCCCTACCTAGGCTCAGCAGAGAGGTCCCCGTCGGTCTACATCCTAAGCACTCCGGGGTCTTGGGCCCATCGCCCGCAGCACTCTGGGTCATTGCGAGCAGGGTGGATACCAGCACCGCCTCAGATGGCCAGCATGATCCGACCGTGTCGCACTGCTGAACTGGACGTCTGACAAAGCTTCGACCGATACTACAATGTCGAGGCCCGTAACTATTCTCGCGTGGTGGTTAGTGCGTAAAGGCCAGAGGCCAACTCAGAACAAATACCCAAACCTATTAGTGCATTGGGGGCTCGCAGAAACGAGTAGAGACTCATGATAAGGTGACCCCGTCGCCCCGTCGCATGGACTTATGACAAGGGCCCAGACTGCCCGGCCGTGCCACGTGGAAAACTCGCTGGTGCTCTACGGGCCCGCCCATCTTTCACATCAACTTGCGGGTACCCCTCCGGGCCGACCCGACTTCACCAATGGTCTCAAGTAAAGTCAAGGTAACCGTGTGTCCAAACATCAAGGGGAAAACCCGAGGAATCACCCTCGGTGAATTCCACTCGATGTAATCATCAAGGTGAACGTAAGAGGAACCACCCTCGAGGTTCACACTTGAGGGGTTGCACGATAGAGCCGTATCAGGAATGGTGAAGGAGGAACCACCCTCGTTAACCACGACCAAATAGCTACACTACAGAGATCTCATCAGGAGTGATGTATGAGGTGTCACCCTCGGCACTCGATGGTAACTCTGCAAAGTCGAGCAACAAAAAGGGGCGTGATGTGATGTGAGGTGTCGGGCTCCGGTCATCGATCACATGGATCGAGGCATTGATGATGAAGCAGGGGCAACAAGGACAAGGTGGGGGTCACTGATGGATCACTAACCAACCTATACTAAGCTGTTTAGGATAAGCAGGTAAGGTACAACAGCACGTTACAAAAGCAGGCTATGCATCAGAATAGGAGCAATCAATAACTGTAGTAAAATCTAATGCAAGCATGAGAGAATGGAATGGGCGATATCGGGATGATCAAAGGGAGGGCTTGCCTGGAAGCTCCGCTGAAAGGGAAGAGGGTCGTCGGTGACGTAGTCGAACACATCGGCATCAACAGCGGTCTCCGGGTCTACCGGAGAGAAGAGGGGGAAGAAACAGTAAATACAAGCAAACATAAGCATAACAAGATAATAAGCGGTGCTAGAGGTGTTCTAACACAGTACTATGCGATATAGGTGAAGAGGGGATTCAACCGGGAATGTTTTCCCGGTTCCAAACCTATGTCAGACAGATGACTGGAGGGGGAAAGTTCCATGTTCAGCATGCTAGGGGCATGTGACACATGAACGGACCGCGTATTCGGATTCGTTGGATTTTACTGAGCAACTTTCATATAGAAAACATTTTCATCCGAGTTATGGGTTATTTTCTATGAATTTTCAAAGATTAAACCATTTCCTAGATTTATTTAAATATTTAAACTTGAATTAACCAAAACAATGAATAATGACGTCAGCATGATGTTAGGGTGATGTCAGCAGTCAACACCAGCTGGTCAGGGTCAAACCTGACCAATGGGACCCACATGTCATACACATTAGAGCTAACAGTAGTTCATTTTATTTAAATAGAGTTAATTAAGGGGGTGGGCCCCGGGTGTCCGTGGCTGCTTAGGTTAATTAAACATTTTAATTTACACCAAAGTTAATTAGTGGATGGGGCCCGCGTGTCATTGACAAGGGTGCCCAGTCACAAGAGTTGACTGAGTCAACATACTCAATAGGGCCCCATGGGCCCACACGTCAGCGTCACAGGGGAAGCCACGCGGTGCCACGTCGGTCACCGGCGATGGAGCGGCTCCTACGACCAAAGCAACGGCGGCGCCTCGCCGGAGTTGGCCGGAGCCGCGCTACAGGGGGCCTCCGGACCTGCGGCTTGGACCTAAGGGTGCGGCCCGCCGCCGCGCACATGATGGTGACGACGATCGGCGTCGGGGACGACCGGAGCATCGCCGATGGCGAGCGGAGGCAGCAGCGGCGTTCGGGAGCGCGTCGGGAAAAGCCTACGAGGCGGTTAAACGAGCGATGTGACGCGCGTTTGAACGAGGGAAGCCACACACATCCAACGCCGGCGGTCTCGCGTGCTGGGATGGCCTAGAGCTACGGTAGCGCTGATCGGAGCGGCGCCAAAGTTCGGACGTCGATGGATTCGAGCGTTTAGGACACGACAAGGGTGGCGGAGGGGCGCGTTGAGCAGCTAGGAGCTCCAGGAGCTCGGTGGTGGTGTTAGCGCGGCACAGGAGCATCAGGGCGACGGCAATGAGCTCAACGGCAGAGCTCGTCTCGGCCATGGCGGGTCCAGCCGCTCCGGGCGCGTACGGGAGCAAAAGAAAGGGGGGAGGAGTGTAGCTCACAGTGAGCCTGCAGATGTGCTCAGTGGGCTCGGGGGAGGCGCGAGGTGGTCGAATTCGACACCGGCGTTCGTCAGAGCAGAGGAGGAAGAAGAGGTCGCCGCGCTCGCTGTGGGGCTCCTGGCTTGGTCCGGTGGTCGAGGAAGACGTCACGGGGCACGACGGCGCTCGGGGACTTGTTGGAGAGGGACAGGGACAGTGGTGGCCGCGGTCAGCACGACGGACGGTGCAGGGCGCGTCGGCGAGGCTGATCTGGAGGAGGGGTAGCGAGTGTACGAGGGGATAGGGACTGGCGCGAGTGGGGGGAGGCAGGGCAAGTGGGAGGCGAGGGGGCCGAGGCGTCGGGGCGGTGGAGGCCTTATCCTCTCGTAAGGCGTCGCCGACGAGGTGGTTGGATGGCGACGGGCGCGCGCTGTCCCGCCCGGTCGGAGGAACAGGAAGGAGGGGAGGAGCGACCGGGGAGGGGGGCGTGGGCCAGCCTGCTGGGATGGGCCGAGGCCCATGGGAAGGCCAGGGGCTCTCCCACCCCTTTGTTATAGCCTTTTTTTATTGCCTCTGTTTTCCATTTTCTCTTTTTCTTTTGCATTTTCTTTTTGTTCCAAATGAGTTTTATTTTGAACAAAACTTGGCACATAAATCTAACACAATATATTGAGATGGAACAAAAAGTATGGGGTCAAAAGGAGTTATCTAACCATTTTAGAAATTGAAAAGGCCAATTTTAATGGCCGCTGGACCAAAATTTATTCCCATGGGCATTTTGGGAATTCAAAAGAGGTTGGTTCCAACATGACAAATATCGAGAGATTATTTTCCCACACTTCGAACACTTTAGTTTTCATGTTTGGCAAATTAGAATTTTTTACTTTAAATTTGAGTTTGAATAGGAACAGTGATTTGGATCAAGTGAGGATTAGCAACAGTAATGTGATGACATGGCACCATTAGCAGGGGTTTACTGTAGCTTAATTATCCGGGCGTCACAGTGGGTTTAATAGGTGCTTCAGGAAGTCCAATCATCATAATTTTTCAATATGTTATTCAATAATTCTTCAGCTTGTTCAATAGTTTTTTCCCTGAAAACACAACCAGCACAACTATCTAAGAAGTCCCTAGAAGCATCGGTTAGTCCATTATAGAAGATATCAAGTATTTCATTTTTCTTAAGAGGATGATCAGGCAAAGCATTAAGCAATTGGAGAAGCCTCCCACAAGCTTGTAGGAGACTCTCTTCTTCAATTTGCACAAAGTTAAATATTTCCTGCAAGGTAACTTGTTTCAAGAGTATTGTACCAAGCTTTAGCATCACCCTTCAATGAGAAAGGAAATAACTTGAGAATATAGTAATAGCGAATATTCTCATCATGAGCAAAAAGGGTAGCTATATCATTCAACTTAGTGAGATGTGCCACAACACTTTTAGTTTCATAACCATGGAAAGGATCGGATTCAACCAAAGTGATTAACTCGGGGTCGACGGAGAATTCATATCCTTATCAGCAATAACAATAGGTGAAGTAGCAAACTCAGGATCACATTTCATTTTAGCATTCAAAGATCTTTCTTTATACTTGCATAATAATTTCTCTAGATCATCTCTATCCTTACAAGCAAGAATATCTCTAGTTGCCTCCGCGCTCATAGTATACCCTTCTGGTACCTTTGGCAATTCATATCTAGGAGGACTACTTCTAGGAGGTGTTTCAGTAGTTTCAGTTTCAAGTTCATCATCAGATTCAACAACATCATGTTGTCTTACTCTAGCAATTTGTTCATCAAGAAATTCACCTAGCGGCACATCTTCAAGCAAGGTACTAGCATCATCATGAGTAGAATTCATAGAAGAAGTAGCATCATCAATAACTTACGACATATCAGAATTAGTAGCATGTTGTGGAGTTGCAAGTTTACTTTAACAAAAGGTGAATCTAAAGTAGAACTAGATGGCAGTTCCTTACCTCCCCTCGTCTTCTAGGGAAAAATCTTAGTCTTAGCATCCTTCAGATTCTTCATAGTGATAATATGATAATAATACCAAGTGACTCAACAAATATAGCTATGCTCCCCGTCAACGGCGCCAGAAAAAGGTCTTGATGTCCCACAAGTATAGGGGATCGCAACAATTTTCGAGGGTAGAGTATTCAACCCAAATTTATAGATTCGATACAAGGGGAGCCAAAGAATATTTGAAGGTATTAGCAGCTGAGTTGTCAATTCAACCACACCTGGAGATTAATTATCTGCAGCAAAGTGATTAGTAGCACAGTAGTATGATAGTTTTGATGATAGCAGCAGTAGTAACGGTAACAGTAACAGTGATAGCAGTGATATTGTAGCAGTAACGATAGGAGTAGCAACAGTAGTAACTTAGCAAGAACAATATAAGACAAGTTCGTAGGCATTGGATCGGTGACTCGTTGGATGATATTCATCATGAGACAGTTATAACCTAGGGCGATACGACACTAGCTCTAGTTCATAAATATAATGTAGGCATGTATTCTGTAAGTAGTCATACGTGCTTATGGAAAGAACTTGCATGGCATATTTTGTCCTACCCTCCCGTGGTAGCGGGGTCCTATTGGAAACTAAGGGATATTAATGCTTCCTTTTAATAGAGAAGCGAAACAAAGCATTAGCATACGGTGAATACATGAACTCCTCAAACTATGGTCATCACCGGGAGTGGTCCCGATTTCTGTCACTCCAGGGTTGCCAGATCATAACATGTAGTAGGTGACTATAACTTGCAAGATCGGATCTAAAATATGGATATAAAGGTGACAACATAACCGGTTCAGATCTTAAATCATGGCACCCGGGCCCAAAGTGACAAGCATTAAGCATGGAAAAGTCATAGGAACATCAATCTCAGAACATAGTGGATACTAGAGATCAAGCTCTAACAAAACTAACTCGATTACATGATGAATCTCATCCAACTCCTCACCGACCAGCGAGCCTATGAAGGAATTACTCACTCCCGGTGGGAGCATCATGGAATTGGCGATGGAGATGTGTTGGTGATGACGAAGATCGAAGATCCCCCTCTCTGGAGCCCCAAACGGACTCGAGATCTGCCCTCCCGGGGAAGAACAGGGCTTGGCGGCGGCTCCGTCTCGTGAGACACAATAATTCTTTCTCCCTAATTTTTTTCTAGAAATATGGGATTTTATAGCGTCGGCTTGGAGGTCAGCGGGGCCACCAGGTGGGCAGCACCCACCTGGGCGCGCCTGGGGGGGCTGGCGCGCCCTGGTGGGTTGTGCCCACCCAGGTGCCCCCCTCAGGTCCATCCTGGCTCCAAAAATTCTCTTTTATTGTATAAAAGATCCTCACAAAGTTTCGTTCCATTCCGAGAACTTTTATTTCTGCATAAAAACAACACCATGGTAGTTCTGCTAAAAACAGCGTGTCCGGGGTTAGTTCCATTCAAATCATGCAAATTAGAGTCAAAACAAGAGGAAAAGTGTTAGGAAAAGTAGATACGTTAAAGACGTATCAGGTCTCTGGATGGAAGGGTCAAGGACTCTCTAAGGCGGCAAGAGAGGTCCTGGTTAAATCGGTGCTTCAATCTAGTCCAACTCACACCATGAGCTGTTTTCAACTCACAAAGAAGATGTGTGGGAACCTGAAATCTATCTCTTCGAAATTCTAGTGGGGTGCAGCGAATGGTGAGAGGAAAGTACACTGGATGTCATGGAATAAAATGTGCCATGCAAAGAGGGAAGGGGGTATGGGATTTCGTGATCCAGAGGCTTTTAACCAAGCTTTGCTCGCTAAACAAGCCTGGAGGATTCTGCAGACCCCTTCCTCCTTATGCGCCCAAGTTATTAAAGCACGTTACTTCCCAGAGGGGTCTATCATGTCAGCCACGTGTCCAAGTGGGGGCTCATTCACCTTCCGAAGCATACTATATGGCAGGGACCTATTGCGAGAAGGGCTTGTGTGGAGGATTGGTGATGGAACTGCTATCAATGTGCACCATGACAACTGGATCCCGAGGCAAGGAAGCCTAAGCCGCTGGGACAGATCTACCTTCAGGACGTCACAAAGGTGGCCGATCTGTTTGTTGCAGAAGGAGATTGACGGGACGAACAAAAGGTACAAGAGATGTTTACACCTGATGACGCATGTGATATAAAACAGATTGTGGTTGGAGGGCCGGGCACGACCGACTACCTAGCATGGAATTTTACCAAGAAAGGGCAGTTCTCGGTCATATCGGCATACCACCTGCGAATGAGCATCAATGGTGCTAAATCCGGACAACCAGGATCATCATCATCAATCCAGAAGCACCGTACATGGCTAGCATTGTGGGGCCCGAACGCTCCGAGCAAAGCGAAAATTCACACGTGGAGGTTAATGCGCAATGGGCTTGCTATGGGAGCTGAACTGCATCAGAGAAGGATCAAGGGTGGGGTGTTTTGTGCCGCGTGTGTCAGGGAGGAGACCATCTTCCATCGATTTTGGGGTTGCCCCACTCCAAACTTTTTTGGCGCCTGATGAAAGAAGAGATGGATGCCCCGGTTATCACACCGTCGGAGATGGAGGATTCCTTCACCGCTATTTCTGCATGGATGCAAGAGTGGATAGCTGAGGCAGGTGATGATGAAAGAGAGGCGATGATCCATGCACTCTATGGATTGTGGCTGGCGCGAAACGAGGCACGAGATGGGAAGAGAATCGCAGAGGCAAGGTCAGTGGCGGAGAGGGTGATCGCTCATATAAAGGAGTGGAAGGAGGTGCACCGCAGAACTCCCACACAAGGCGTCCAGAAGGTGGTTGAGGTGTGGAAGCCACCTGACACGGGATGGATAAAAGCCAATGCTGATGGAGCTACAACAAAGACAGGTTATAATGGGGGTGGAGGCGTGGTCCTACGGGACCACGATGGTCCATACAAAGGAGGGGCGACGACGTTTCTCCCAGGCATCTCTGATCCTCATCTACTAGAAGTGATGACCAATAGGCGGGCAGTTCGCTTGCAATCCAGCAAGATTTTCAGAAGATAAATCTCGAGTTGGATACCAAGGAGACGGTGGCAATGATCAATGCAGAAAGGAAGAATCTCTCTGGCGTCGGGCTGCTGGTGGAGGAAGTGAAGGCACTCCTTCGGACTACATAGTACAAAGTAAGTTGGGTGAGAAAAACCGCTAATGGTGCAGCACATAAACTGGCAAAAGAGGGGATTAGCATTGAGATGAATAACGGCTTAATGAGCCACCAGATTCGATCCTGCAGATTGTTGCAGATGAGATTTCGGGTTTTGTTTAATTTTGGTTTGCTGCGAGTTGTGCAGCCGAGACTAGTTTTACGACTTGTGAACTTGTGGATCTTTTTACTCTTTTAATAAATGCTTTACCCTAAAAAAAACCACATTTCGGCCAGCTCACCTAGCTAGTCACGTATTGACAGCACAAAAAGCATGCCGTTATTCTTCACGCGGATCACGCGATGTCGACGAGCCTGGTCATCGGTAGGTGCGAAGTGCAAATCTTCGGGCACCATCGACGGCGACGCCTCCAAAGTCCAAACCCCACGCACTCGGCATTGCCGCCGGCACCACGATATCACCGCTCCGCCGGTGTCATGAGGCCTCTGCTCTCCCGCCTATTCGCCCCCAGTTACATCGCCATGGCCGCCCCCTCCGCATCGCCGTCCCGACGGCTTGCCCACCTCACACGCCACCTCCTCGCCTCTTCCTCGTCCTCCTCTTCCGACGAGCTCTCCTCGGTGGGCGGCCCCGCCGCCGCCGCCTCCGGCCCAGCCCGCGCGGCCGCATCCAAGGCCTTCGCCGCCGTGCTGGTCTGCATCTTCGAGGACACACGCGGGGACCCCCGCGTCCTCCTCACCAAACGCGCCTCCACCCTCTCGTCCCATTCAGGTAGCCAAGGCGGAACCTTCTTGGGATCCATGTCGCTCGATTCCGGCACTAGACTAAGTTAATTTCTTAACAAAAATATATTCCAGGGGAGGTGTCGTTGCCGGGAGGCAAGGTGGATCAGGGTGATGTGGATGTTAAGGCCACGGCTCTGCGGGAGGCAGAGGAGGAGATTGGGCTGGACCCGGCGCTTGTATCTGTCGTGACAGTTCTTGAGCCCTTCTTGTCCAAGGTAAATAAATCTTGTGCTGGTATGATATGGAATTGTAATTCTAGGCCCTTACTGTTAGCTTTTACCTATGAATTCTAGAGTAAATCAAGTTCTGATGAGCAACGCAGATTTATCTGAATCTTTTGTTGTGTGGACATTTTAGTGTATGTTTGGTTTGAGCCCAAAGCTTGCCGTACCGAATATTTAGCTAGCCAAAATTTTGGTCGAGGTTTAGCTTGCCCATGAATTAGTCAAAAGTAGGCAAGGACAATGACTTAGTGTGAGCAAAGAGGCAGTGACATGCCAAAAAATTTGGCACCCATCCAAACAAAGATCAATTATTGATCATGATGAAAAAGTTGGTAGGGTAGATTTTGGCCACCATATTGCCATAGTAAATGGTTAGTTGGATGGATTTAGTATATCGTATAGAGCTTTAAAGACAGGATTGGTTGTTGAATTGAGTTAGTGGATATTGCAAGTCAAATTAGTGGAATGGATATTCATCTGAGAAATTTCTAAGCTAGGACTTTTACTGTTAACTGCTGTATTTAATACTTGGTCTAAATTGGTGAATGAGTCATTGACAGACTGCATGTGACGTTTATTATTTTATCTGTCACAGCATCTGTCATTTTGTACCGTATAGAAAGCAAAGCTTAATTTTCTGTCACAGCATGGGTGAATGCTCAATTTTGGTGTATTAAGGGACAGGACCTCAAGGTAGAGATTGACAGTAACCTGCTTGTTAATAAATTGATTTTCCCACCATTTTAGTACCTCTGGTGCATGTATTGCAAATCTGTTGTAGTGACATTGTTCATCCAAAGCACATGCTGCATAATCATTTCATGAGAAATTTAGAACTGTTTTAGCCGTTGGCCATCTCCAATTTTCTCATAATTATGTCCTTTCCTGTCCTAATAATGCTGGTTTCTCAAAAATAGATACTCATATTGATCAGTCAAATGCATGAGTATGCCTAGATCCATCCAAATTACTTTTAATCTTTCAAGCTTGGTACATATGACTTTTAACATGATACAACACCTATTCACTTTAGTCAAGCCAATTGATTACGTTCACTAGCTAGAGTAAATTGCCTGCTTTTTAGAACCTTGACTTCCCTTCGTAACTTTCAAGTAATCTACAGCTGTTAAGCTCGGCTCCACTTTTTGAATATTCGCAGAAGGAAAATTCCAATCAAAATCTCATGCATAATTTGAAGCAATGAGCACATGCTTTTGCGCTCATTCAATAGAACCGCAGAACAGCCAGGGCTCATGCTGTAGTCTTTGTTTTGCAGAATGGCCTTGATGTTACTCCTGTAATTGGCATTCTTTCAGATAGAGCTCTATTCAATCCTGTCTTGAATAAAGCTGAAGTGCAAGACATCTTTGATGCCCCTCTGGAGATGTTTCTGAAGGTGCAACCGTGATTTCTTTGTTTTCCCTTTGCCCAGCTTCTTATGTTGTCAAATACAGTAGGGTATTTGCATCGGTTAATTCTCACATCTATCAAAATCTCTAGGATGATAACCGGACAACAAGACAAAGGGACTGGATGGGGAAGACTATTCCGGTCCAGTTCTTTGACTACGAGTCAGAGGGCAAAAAATATGTCATTTGGGGCTTAACCGCACACATTCTGACCCGTGCTGCATCAGTCGTTCTACAGAGACAACCATCATTCGCTGAACTTCCAAATAGACCAGAAAATATTCGCACCAGCAAGCACTGATGGGCTGAAAACTCGGGCAGCAATATTGATATGTAATTGTAGCAATTTGTATACGAGTGCGGCGTTTCTACTCCCGAGCTCATCTGCACCCGCCCTGACGAAAAAAATCAAAACAAATACTAAAAAAATTCAAAAAATTCCATATTTTTTTGTGTGGTAGATAAGTTTATGCGTGAGGTGCGCTCCAAGTTTCAACTCATTTGAACATCGGAGCAACTCTGAGCAATAAAGACAAATTCAGGGTCTGTAAAAGTGTTTACTGTTCACACACTGTTTTGATTCGATTTATCTTTTTTGCTGAGAGCTGCTCAGATGTCCAAATAAGTTGAAATTTTAAGCGAACCTCATGCATCAAATTGCCAATCACACAAAAAATTAGATTTTTTTAAATTTTTTTAGTATTTATTTTGATTTTTTTTGACCGGGTGCATGAGTCTGGGCACCGAATTGGGTTTTCGTTTGTATACCCCATTTACTGGTACAAGAGGTTATCAGAAGTCTAAAACTAAATGTAATGTATATCTCTAGAGATGTAATTTGCATTGCATTTATAGCACAGGAAGTAGTATCCTGGAACATTTGGTGACATCATCTTTTGAGTTCAGAGTCAAGACAATGAACGCCCTGTGAAATGTGAAGCTCCTTCTGCTATGCCAAAGAATGTATTGTATGGCCATCCATTTTCAGCGTGAAACGAAGGCAATAAATGTGAAGCAACTTAGGGCATCTCCGATGCTGACCCCCAAATCAAACCAGACACAATATCCGTCCGCGGATCGGTGGGACTGATCCATAGATAGTGATGCGGGAGCCGGCCGTCCAAACTTGTCCCCTAAATGTCCGCTCAGGTCCGGTTAATTTGAAATGCAAATGCGCCTGATCACATAGCGTGCGCCTGATCACAACCAAAAAGAGGCAAGTATGCATAGATTTTACATGCCCGATCACAAAATAATATTAGTTCAGCGGTACGTGCAAAAAAAAAAGATTTCCTGCCCTACCGAACCGGCAAACGCCCACTCTGTCGCCGCCTTCAGCCGATCCTTATGCCGCTTCAACATCTTGAAATGCACGGCTTGCACGATCATCCTTGCATCATCATCCAAATCATCCATCTTCAAGGTCAAAATCTTCACCTCCTTCGAAGTGGCTGCGATCAAAACCTTCTTCTCTTCGAGAATGGTATTCTTTTATTCAAGCATGACTTTCTTCTCTTCAAGTTTGAACTTCTTCTTGGTCGCCGCCATGAACATGTTAAACCTCCCGGTATGCCACCTTGGTGTCTGAGCGCTTGACATATGCCGCCTCCTTCGCCAAGATGTCCTCAAACCTCTTCATCAGCTTGGTCGCCGCCCCTTCTCCCTTCGCCTTCTCCTCCTCCCACTTCTTTCTCTGGAACCATCTCCTAACCTTCTTCGGCGACTCTTTCATTGGGACGGTTGGATCACCCATTTCATCCACGGTGCCCATGCCGGCAGTCTTGGCGGAGTTGGCAATGAATACACTCCACTTGGGTTGCCCATTCAATTTCAATCAACAATGCATGAGGACGAAGTTCTTCTTCCCCAACTTCAATAAAAAAAATAGAAATATTCATGTGAAATTTTAAAGAAAAATCCCAGCAATTCAAAAATATGTTCATGACATTTTAGAAAATATTTATACAATGTAAAAAAGTTCCCATAGGTTAACAATAATTTTGCCATTAAAAATGTAAAATGTGTATTTGGAATGGTGTTACTGTCTATTAAAAAAATGTTCAAAACAGCTACTTTTAAAAAAGTTACATCATCTATTTAAAAAATGTCCAAAGTGTATCATAAAATCTTTCACATCTGCTCTAAAAATGTACATTTGTGTATTGAGGAAAAGAGACATGTGTGGAAAAAGGAAACAAATAAAAACCACCAAAGAAAAGAAAAAAATGAGGAAAAGCAAGAAAGAGAGAAAAGAAACCAAAGTATAGCAAAGAAAGAAAAAAAAAGCCAAAGCAAAATGTTTTTTTTGTAAACCGATGAAAAATAAATAAAACTAAAGAAAAAATCATAGAAAACTGACAAATAACAAATAAAACCAAAGAAAAAAATCATAGAAAACCAGACACCAAGAACCTACAACGCGCAGCGAACGAAACCTTGCTATTGGGCTGGCCCACTAGACGTCACCCATAGGTAATAAGTACGGCCGACATATAGGCCAGACACTCTGAACCAATCCATTTGCTCATGCAGGATGTGCTCAAGAAAAATTTGCTCATGCAGGAGCGATATAAGACAAAGGTAGTTCATTTTTTGTGCCGGGAATAGATAGTTCATTTCAGTGAACTGAATCTAGTCGTTTTTTTCCTTTAATTATATTTTTTTTGCAATTTTAGTTAATTTAAACTAAAACCACAACAAAAATTATGGAAGCAGCGTTGGCGCCGTTCCCCTAGGGCTTCTCCTAGGGTTCCACCTTTTCCTCTGACGGCGCCGCCGGAGTCCACGTGTTACCTACTGTAGATCGACAAGTTTTACCCGGTGATCTGACATACAAGGGTGCGGTTGACGATCTCGGTGCTGCATGGCGGCGCTCGATCAGTTTGATGGTGATGGAGGCATGAAGGAAGCGGTGGCAGAGAAGTTGAAGATGAAGGAAGCGATTGTAGATGGAGGTGCGGGATCGGGAGGGTCTTTTGGCCCACCTAGTTCACAACAAGATGGCGCGACGGGGGATCAGGACATGGAGGATCAAGGAGAGGAAGAGGATGGCGGTTGGGATCACTTTGGCCTGGATCAGTACCTGGAGGACGCGTTTGAAGGTCTAAAGCTGCACGGTGAGGAAGAGTAGGATTTAGATCTCTCGGGTGAGGTAGATGAGCTGATCGGGGACGTGAGGTGGCTAGCTTTTTTTAGGGTTCATATCTTGAGGCCCTTTAGCCACTCGACGCTTTTGAACGCAATGACGAACGTGTGGGAAGGTGCGCAAGGCGTTCCCTTCAACATCAAAGAACCAAATATGTTTCTGACGCAATGTCATTGCTTGGGAATTGGAAGCGAGTAATGCAGGGAGGTGATACGTCTCCGTCGTATCTATTTTTCTTAACGCTTTTCCTCTGGTTTTGGACTCTAATTAGCATGATTTGAACGAAACTAACCCAGACTGGCGTTGTTTTCAGCAGAACTACCATGGTGTTGTTTTTGTGCAGAAATAAAAATTCTCGGAATGGAAAGAAACTTTGCGAGGATTTTTTATACAATAAAAGCGAATTTCTGGAGCCAAGAACCACCGAAGAGGGGCACCTGGGTGGGCACAACCCACCAGGATGCGCCACCCCCTACAAACGCACCTAGGTGGGTTGTCCCTACCTGGTGGCCCCGCAGACCCTGAAACCAACGCTATAAAACCCTATTTTTCTAAAAAAATCAGGGAGAAAGAATTATCGTGTTTCATGAGACAGAGCCGCTGTGTCTCCTGTTCTTCATCGGAAAGCCAGATCTGGAGTCCGTTTGGGGCTCCGGAGAGGGGGATCTTCGATCTTGGTCATCACCAACCCTTCTCCATCGCCAATTCCATGATGCTCCCACCGGGAGTGAGTAATTCCTTCGTAGGCTCGCTGGTCGGTGAGGAGTTGGATGAGAATCATCATGTAATCGAGTTAGTTTTGTTAGGACATGATCCCTAGTATCCATTATGTTCTGAGATTGGTGTTGCTATCACTTTGTCGTGTTTAATGCTTGTCACTTTGGGCCCGGGTGCCTGTTGGGGAACGTAGCAGAAATTCAAAATTTTCCTACGAATCACCAAGATCTATCTATGGAGAAACCAGCAACGAGGGAAAAGAGAGTGCATCTACATACCCTTGTAGATCGCTAAGCGGAAGCGTTCAAAAGAACGGGGTTGAAGGAGTCGTACTCGTCGTGATCCAAATCACCGGAGATCCTAGTGCCGAACGGACAGCACCTCCGCGTTCAACACATGTACAGCCCGGTGACGTCTCCCATGCCTTGATCCAGCAAGGAGAGAGGGAGAGGTTGAGGATGACTCCATCCAGCAGCAGCACAACGGCGTGGTGGTGATGGAGGAGCGTGGCAATCCTGCAGGGCTTCGCCAAGCACCGCGGGAGAGGAGGAGTAAGAGAGGTAGGGCTGCGCCAGTAGAGGGAGAAACTCGTCTGTTGGGCAGCCCCCAGGCCTCAAGTATTTATAGGGGGAGGGGAGGGGCTGCGCCCCCTCTAGGGTTCCCTCCCCAAGGGTGGCGGCAGCCCCCCAGATGCCATCTGGGTGGCGGCCAGAGGGGGAGAGAGGGGAGGCGCGCCTGGGGTGGGCCTTAGGGCCCATCTGCCCTAGGGTTTGCCCCCTCCCACTCTCCCTTGCGCGTTGGGCCCCTTGTGGGGGGCGCACCAGCCCACCTGGGGCTGGTTCCCTCCCACACTTGGCCCATGCAGCTCCTCCAGGGTTGGTGGCCCCACTTGGTGGACCCCCGGGACCCTCCCGGTGGTCCCAGTACGTTACCGGAAAACCCCGAAACTTTTCCGGTGACCAAAACAGGACTTCCCATATATAAATCTTTACCTCCGGACCATTCCGGAACTCCTCGTGACGTCCGGGGTCTCATCCGGGACTCCGAACAACATTCGGTAACCACATACAAACTTCCTTTATAACCCTAGCGTCATCGAACCTTAAGTGTGTAGACCCTACGGGTTCGGGAACCATGCAGACATGACCGAGACGTTCTCCGGTCAATAACCAACAGCGGGATCTGGATACCCATGTTGGCTCCCACATGTTCCACGATGATCTCATCGGATGAACCACGATGTCAAGGACTCAATCGATCCCGTATACAATTCCCTTTGTCTAGCGGTATTGTACTTGCCCGAGATTTGATCGTCGGTATCCCGATACCTTGTTCAATCTCGTTACCGGCAAGTCTCTTTACTCGTTCCGTAACACATCATCCCGTGATCAACCCCTTGGTCACATTGTGCACATTATGATGATGTCCTACCGAGTGGGCCCAGAGATACCTCTCCGTTTACACGGAGTGACAAATCCCAGTCTCGATTCGTGCCAACCCAACAGACACTTTCGGAGATACCTGTAGTGCACCTTTATAGCGACCCAGTTACGTTGTGACGTTTGGTACACCCAAAGCATTCCTACGGTATCCGGGAGTTGCACAATCTCATTGTCTAAGGAAATGATACTTGACATTAGAAAAGCTTTAGCATACGAACTACACAATCTTTGTGCTAGGCTTAGGATTGGGTCTTGTCCATCACATCATTCTCCTAATGATGTGATCCCGTTATCAATGACATACAATGTCCATGGTCAGGAAATCGTAACCATCTATTGATCAACGAGCTAGTCAACTAGAGGCTTACTAGGGACATGGTGTTGTCTATGTACCCACACATGTATCTGAGTTTCCTATCAATACAATTATAGCATGGATAATAAACGATTATCGTGAACAAGGAAATATAATAATAACTAATTTATTATTGCCTCTAGGGCATATTTGCAACAGTCTCCCACTTGCACTAGAGTCAATAATCTAGTTCACATCGCCATGTGATTAACACTCACAGGTCACATCGCCATGTGACCAACATCCAAAGAGTTTACTAGTGCCATTAAACTAGTTCACATCATCATGTGATTAAGACTCAATGAGTTCTGGGGTTTGATCATGTTTTGCTTGTGACAGAGGTTTTAGTCAACGGGTCTGCAACATTCAGATCCGTATGTACTTCGCAATTCTCTATGTCATATTGTAAATGCTACTTCCACGCTCCACTTGGAGCTATTCCAAATGGTTGTTCCACTATACGTATCCTGTTTGCTACTTAGAGTCATTCGGATAGGTGTTAAAGCTTGCATCGACATAACCCTTTACATCGAACTCTTTATCACTTCCATAATCGAGAAACATATCCTTATTCCTCTAAGGATAATTTTGACCGCTATCTGGTGATCCACTCCTTGATCACCTTTGTACCCTCTTGCCAGACATGTGGCAAGGCACACATCAGGTGCGGTACTCAGCATAGCAAACTGCAAAGCCTACGTCTAAAGCATAGGGGACGACCTTCGTCCTTTCTCTCTTTTCTGCCGTGGTCGAGCTTTAAGTCTTAACTTCATACCTTACATCTCAGGCAAGAACTCCTTCTTTGACTGATCCATCTTGAACACCTTCAAGATCATGTCAAGGTATATGCTCATTTGAAAGTACCATTAAGCGTTTTTGATCTATCCTCATAGATCTTGATGCTCAATGTTCAAGTAGCTTAGTCCAGGTTTTCTATTGAAAAACACCTTTCAAATAACCCTATATGCTTTCTAGAAATTCTACATCATTTCTGATCATCAATATGTCAACAACATATACTCATCAGAAATTCTATAGTGCTCCCACTCACTTCTTTGGAAATACAAGTTTCTCATAAACTTTGTATAAATCCAAAATCTTTGATCATCTCATCAAAGCGTACATTCCAACTCCGAGATGCTTACTCCAGTCCTTAGAAGGATCGCTGGTGCTAGCATACCTTTTAGCATCCTTAGGATCGACAAAACCTTTCTGATTTTATCACATACAACCTTTCCTTAAGAAAACTGGTAAGGAAACTCGTCTTGACATCCATGTGCCAGATTTCATAAATGCAGCTTATGCTAACATGATTCCGATGGACTTAAGCATCGCTACGGATGAGAAAATCTCATCGTAGTCAACTCCTTGAACTTGTGAAAAACTCTTCACCACAAGTCGAGCTTCATAGACGGTGACATTACCGTCCACGTCCGTCTTCTTCTTAAAGATCCATTTATCTCAATGGCTTGCCGATCATCGGGCAAGTCCACCAAAGTCCATGCTTTGTTCTGATACATGGATCCTATCTCGGATTTCATGGCTTCTAACCATTTGTCGGAATTTGGGCCCACCATCGCTTCTCCATAGCTCGTAGGTTCATTGTTGTCTAGCAACATGACCTTCAAGACAGGGTCACCGTACCACTCCGAAGCAGTACGTGTCCTTGTCGTCCTACGAGGTACGACAGTGACTTGATCCAAAACTTCATGATCACTATCATAAGCTTCTACTTCAATTGGTGTAGACGCCACAGGAACAACTTCCTGTGCCCTGCTACACACTAGTTGAAGTGACGGCTCAATAACCTCATCAAGTCTCCACCATTCTCCCACTCAATTCTTCGAGACAAACTTTTCCTCAAGAAAGGACCCGATTCAAGAAACAATCCCTATTGCTTTCGGATCTGAATTAGGAGGTATACCCAACTGTTTTGGGTGTCCTATGAAGATGCATTTTATCCGCTTTGGGTTCGAGCTTATCAACCTGAAACTTTTCACATAAGCGTCGCAGCCCCAAACTTTTAAGAAACGACAACTTAGGTTTCTCCAAACGGTGTCGTCTCAACGGAATTACGTGGTGCCCTATTTAAAGTGAGTGCAGTTGTCTCTAATGCCTAACCCATGAACGATAGTGGTAATTCGATAAGAGACATCATGGTACGCACCATATCCAATAGGGTGCAACTATGATGTTCGGACACACCATCACACTATGATGTTCCAGGCGGTATTAATTGTGAAACAATTTCCACAATGTCTTAATGCTTACCAAAGCTCGTAACTCAGATACACATCTCTATGATCATATCATGGACATTTTATCCTCTTGTCACGATGATCTTCAACTTCACTCTGAATTTACTTGAACCATTCAATAATTCAGACTTGCGTTTCATCAAGTAAATATACTCAGTATCTACTCAAATCATCCGTGAAGTAAGAACACAACGATATCCACTGTGTGCCTTAGCACTTATTGGACTGCACACGTCAAAATGTATTGCTTCCAATAAGTTGCTATCTTGTTCCATCTTACTGAAAACGAGGCTTTTCAGTCATCTTGCCCATGTGGTATGATATGCATATCTCAAGTGATTCAAAATCAAGTGAGTCCAAACGATCCATCTGCATGGAGTTTCTTCATGCATATACACCAATAGACATGGTTCGCATGTCTCAAACTATTCAAAACGAGTGAGTCCAAGGATCCATCAACATGGAGCTTCTTCATGCGTTTTATACCAATATGACTTACATGGCAGTGCCACAAGTAGGTGGTACTATCATTACTATCTTATATCTTTTGGCATGAAAATGTGTATCACTACGATCGAGATTCAATAAACCATTCCTTTAGGTGCAAGACCATTGAAGGTATTATTCAAATAAATAGAGTAACCATTATTCTCTTTAAATGAATAACCGTATTGCGATAGACATAATCCAATCATGTCTATGCTCAACGCAAACACACAATGACAATTATTCAGGTTTAATACTAATCTTGATGGTAGAGGGAGCGTGCGATGTTTGATCACATCAAACTTGGAAACACTTCCAACACATATCGTCAGCTCACCTTTAGCTAGTCTCCGTTTATTCCGTAGCTTTTATTTCGAGTTACTAACACTTAGCAACCGAACCGGTATCTAATACCCTGGTGCTACTAGGAGTACTAGTAAAGTACACATTAACATAATGTATATCCAATATACTTCTATCGACCTTGCCAGCCTTCTTATCTACCAAGTATCTAGGGTAATCCTGCTCTAGTGGCTGTTCCCCTTATTACAGAAGCACTTAGTCTCGGGTTTAGGTTCAACCTTGGGTTTCTTCACTGGAGCAGCAGCTGATTTGCCGTTTCATGAAGTATCCCTTCTTGCCCTTGCCCTTTTTGAAACTAGTGGTTTGACCAACCATCAACAATTGATGCTCCTTCTTGATTTCTACTTTCGCGGTGTCAAACATCACGAATACCTCAAGGATCATCATATCTATCCCTAATATGTTATAGTTCATCACGAAGCTCTAGCAGCTTGGTGGCAATGACTTTGGAGAAACATCACTATCTCATCTGGAAGATCAACTCCCACTCGATTCAAGTGATTGTTGCACTCAGACAATCTGAGCACAAGCTCAACGATTGAGCTTTTCTCCCTTAGTTTGTAGGCTAAGAAAAAAAAGTCGGAGGTCTTATACCTCTTGACGTGGGCACGAGCCTGAAATCCCAATTTCATCCCTCGAAACATCTCATATGTTCCGCGACGTTTCGAAAACGTCTTTGGTGCCTCAACTCTAAACCGTTTAACTAAACTATCACGTAGTTATCAAAACGTGTATGTCCGATGTTCGCAACATCCACAAACGATGTTTGGGGTTTAGCGCACTTAGCGGTGCATTAAGGACATAAGCTTTCTACTGTCCGCATAATCGCTACTTTCAACTTTCAACTATATTTTCTCTAGGAACAAATCTAAATAGTGGAACTAAAGCGCGAGCTTACGACATAATTTGCAAAGATCTTTTTGACTATGTTCAGGATAATTAAGTTCATCTCATGAACTCCCACTCAGATAGACATCCCTCTAGTCATCTAAGTGATTACATGATCCGAGTCAACTAGGCCGTGTCCGATCATCACGTGAGACGGACAAGTCATCATCGGTGAACATCTTCATGTTGATCGTATCTACTATACGACTCATGCTCGACCTTTCGGTCTCTTGTGTTCTGAGGCCATGTCTGTACATGCTAGGCTCGTCAAGTCAACCTAAGTGTTTTGCGTGTGTAAATCTGTCTTACACCCGTTGTATGTGAACGTAAGAATCCATCACACCCGATCATCACGTGGTGCTTAGAAATGACGAACTTTCACAATGGTGCACAGTTAGGGGGAACACTTTCTTGAAATTTTAATGAGGGATCATCTTATTTACTACCGTCGTTCTAAGCAAATAAGATGTATAAACATGATAAACATCACATGCAATCAAATAGTGACATGATATGGCCAACATCATATTGCTCCTTTTGATCTCCATCTTCGGGGCTCCATGATCATCATCGTCACCGGCATGACACCATGATCTCCATCATCATGATCTCCATCATCGTGTCTTCATGAAGTTGTCTCGCCAACTATTACTTCTACTACTATGGCTACCGATTAGCAATAAAGTAAAGTAATTACATGGCGTTGTTCAATGACACGCGGGTCATACAATAAATAAAGACAACTCCTATGGCTCCTGCCGGTTGTCATACTCATCGACATGCAAGTCGTGAATCCTATTACAAGAACATGATCAATCTCATACATCACATATCGTTCATCACATTCTTCTTGGCCATATCACATCACAAAGCATACCCTGCAAAAACAAGTTAGACGTCCTCGAATTGTTGTTTGCATGTTTTACGTGGCTGCTATGGGTTTCTAGCAAGAATGTTTCTTACCTACGCAAAACCACAACGTGATATGCCAATTGCTATTTACCCTTCATAAGGACCCTTTTCATCGAATCCGTTCCGACTAAAGTGGGAGAGACTGGCACCCGCTAGCCACCTTATGCACCAAGTGCATGTCAGTCGGTGGAACCTGTCTCACGTAAGAGTACGTGTAAGGTCGGTCCGGGCCGCTTCATCCCACAATACCGTCGAAACAAGATTGGACTAGTAACGGTAAGCATATTGAACAAAATCAACACCCACAACTACTTTGTGTTCTACTCGTGCAAAGAATCTACGCAATAGACCTAGCTCATGATGCCTCTGTTGGGGAACGTAGCAGAAATTCAAAATTTTCCTACGAATCACCAAGATCTATCTACGGAGAAACCAGCAACGAGGGAAAGGAGAGTGCATCTACATACCCTTGTAGATTGCTAAGCGGAAGCGTTCAAAAGAACGGGGTTGAAGGAGTCGTACTCGTTGTGATCCAAATCACCGGAGATCCTAGTGCCGAACGGACGGCACCTCCGCGTTCAACACACGTACAGCCCGGTGATGTCTCCCATGCCTTGATCCAGCAAGGAGAGAGGGAGAGGTTGACGAAGACTCCACCCAGCAGCAGCACAACGGCGTGGTGGTGATGGAGGAGCGTGGCAATCCTGCAGGGCTTCGCCAAGCACCGCGGGAGAGGAGGAGTAAGAGAGGTAGGGCTGCGCCAGTAGAGGGAGAAACTCGTCTGTTGGGCAGCCCCCAGGCCTCAAGTATTTATAGGGGGAGGGGAGGGACTGCGCCCCCTCTAGGGTTCCCTCTCCAAGGGTGGCGGCAGCCCCCCGATGCCATCTGGGTGGCGGCCAGAGGGGGAGAGAGGGAAGGCGCGCCTGGGGTGGGCCTTAGGGCCCATCTGCCCTAGGGTTTGCCCCCTCCCACTCTCCCTTGCGCCTTGGGCCCCTTGTGGGGGGCGCACCAGCCCACCCGGGGCTGGTTCCCTCCCACACTTGGCCCATGCAGCCCTCCGGGGTTGGTGGCCCCAATTGGTGGACCCCCGGGACCCTCCCGGTGGTCCCGGTACGTTACCGGAAAAACCCAAAACTTTTCCGGTGACCAAAACAGGACTTCCCATATGTAAATCTTTACCTCCGGACCATTCCAGAACTCCTCGTGACATCCGGGATCTCATCCGGGACTCCGAACAACATTCGGTAACCACATATAAACTTCCTTTATAACCCTAGCGGCATTGAACCTTAAGTGTGTAGACCCTACGGGTTCGGGAACCATGCAGACATGACCGAGACGTTCTTCGGTCAATAACCAACAGCGGGATCTGGATACCCATGTTGGCTCCCACATGTTCCACAATGATCTCATCGGATGAACCACGATGTCAAGGACTCAATCGATCCCGTATACAATTCCCTTTGTCTAGCGGTATTGTACTTGCCCGAGATTTGATCGTCGGTATCCCTATACCTTGTTCAATCTCGTTACCGGCAAGTCTCTTTACTCGTTCCGTAACACATCATCCCGTGATCAACCCCTTGGTCACATTGTGCACATTATGATGATGTCCTACCGAGTGGGCCCAGAGATACCTCTCCGTTTACACGGAGTGACAAATCCCAGTCTTGATTCGTGCCATCCCAACAGACACTTTCAGAGATACCTGTAGTGCACCTTTATAGCCACCCAGTTACGTTGTGACGTTTGGTACACCCAAAGCATTCCTACGGTATCCGGGAGTTGCACAATCTCATGGTCTAAGGAAATGATACTTGGCATTAGAAAAGCTTTAGCATACGAACTACACGATCTTTGTGCTAGGCTTAGGATTGGGTCTTGTCCATCACATCATTCTCCTAATGATGTGATCCCGTTATCAATGACATCCAATGTTCATGGTCAGGAAACCGTAACCATCTATTGATCAACGAGCTAGTCAACTAGAGGCTTACTAGGGACATGGTGTTGTCTATGTACCCACACATGTATCTGAGTTTCCTATCAATACAATTATAGCATGGATAATAAACGATTATCGTGAACAAGTAAATATAATAATAACTAATTTATTATTGCCTCTAGGGCATATTTCCAATAGTGCCATGATTTCATATCTGAACCGTTTATGTTATCACCATTATATTCATGTTCTAGATCCGACCTTGCAAGTTATAGTCACCTACTACGTGTTATGATCCGGCAACCCCGGAGTGACAATAGTCGGGACCACTCCCGGTGATGACCGTAGTTTGAGGAGTTCATGTATTCATCGGGTGTTAATGCTTTGTTCCGGCTCCCTATTAAATGAATACCTTAATATCCCTTAGTTTCCAATAGGACCCTACTGCCATGGGAGGGTAGGACAAAAGATGTCATGCATGTTCTTTCCATAAGAACGTATGACTATTTACGGAATACATGCCTACATTATATTTATGAATAGGATCTAGTGTCGTATCGCCCTAGGTTATTACTGTCTCATGATGAATATCATCCAATGAATCACCGATCCAATGCCTACAAATTTACCTTATGTTGTTCTTGCTAAGTTACTACTACTACTACTACTGCTATCGTTACTACTACAAAATCAATGCTATCACTGTCACTGATACTATGCTGCTATCACTATTATCAAAACTATCATATTACTTTGCTATTGATCACTTTGCTGCAGATAATTAATTTCCAGGTGTGGTTGAATTGACAACTCAGCTGCTAATACTTGCAAATATTCTTTGGATCCCCTTGTGTCGAATCTATAAATTTGGATTGAATACTCTACCCTCGAAAACTGTTGCAATCCCATATACTTGTGGGTTATCAAGACCTTTTTTTGGCGCCGTTGCTGGGGAGCACTATATTTGTTGATTCACTTGGGATTATTATCATATTATCATTATGAAGAATCTAAAGGACGCTAAGACTAAGATTTTTCCCTCTAAGACGAGGGGAGGTAAGGAACTGCCATCCAGCTCCGCTTTAGATTCACCTTCTGTTATAAGTAAACTTGTAACACCCCACATGCTATTAATTCTGATATGTCGCAAGTTATTGATGATGCTACTTTTGCTATGAATGCTACTCATGATGATGCTAGTACCTTGCTTGATGATGATGTGCCACTAGGTGAATTTCTTGATGAACAGATTGCTAGAGTAAGACAACATGGTATTGTTGCGACTGATGATGAGCTTGAAACTGGAAATCTTGAATCACCTACTAGAACTAGCCCTCCTAGATATGAATTACCAAAGGTACCAAAAGGTTATGCTATGAGTGAGGAGGCAACTAGAGATATTCTTGCTTGTAAGGATAGAGAGGATCTAGACAAATTATTATGCAAGTATAAAGAAAGATCTCTGAATGCTAGAATGAAATGTGATCCTAAGTTTGCTACTTCACCTATCTTTATTGATGATAAGGATTATGAATTCTCTGCCGACCCAGAGTTAATTACTTTGGTTGAATCTGATCCTTTCCATGGTTATGAAACTGAAATTGTTGTGGCACATCTCACTAAATTGAATGACACAGCCACCCTTTTTGCTCATGATGAGAAGATTCGCTATTACTATTTTCTCAAGTTATTTCCGTTCTCATTAAAGGGTGATGCTAAAGCTTGGTACAATACTCTTGCTCTTGGTTGTGTGTGTAGTCCTCGGGATATGATTTATTACTTCTCTGAAAAATATTTCCTTGCTCATAAGAAACAAGATGCCTTACAGGAAATATTCAATTTTGTGCAAATTGAAGAAGAAAGTCTCCCACAAGCTTGGGGGAGGCTTCTTCAATTGCTTAATGCTTTGCCTGATCATCCTCTTAAAAAAATGAAATACTTGATATCTTTTATAATGGACTAACCGATGCTTCTAGGGATTTCCTAGATATTTGTGTTGGTTGTGTTTTCAGGGAATGAACTGTTGAGCAAGCTGAAGAATTATTGAATAACATATTGAAGAATTATGATGATTGGACTCCTCCTAAAATGCTGATTAAACCCACTCCGAAGAAGAGGGGTATCTTATATCTCAGTCGTGAGGATATGCAGGACACTACTGCGGGATGCTGCTAACACGACACTACGATCAGAGACCCTTCGACGAAACTGTGTGTATGCAATAATCGCAAACGGTGGTGTAAAAAAATGTCAAAAAAGGTGCAAAACGTTTGCAATGACGGATGCATCAAACAGGGTTCAAATTTTAGTTGTGTGTGCGATTCAAGGCATACGGTTCAGTTCAATGAACTGTTTGTGATGAGGAAGAAGAACGGAAACGGGCAGCCAGATGAAGGCAGGTGCAATATACGGCATACAATTCAATCAGATTAACTGTTTGTGATGAGGTGGAACAACATAAACGGACAGCTAGATAAAGGTGTGTGTGCGATTGAGGGCATACGCTTCAGAAGGATTAATTGTTTGCGATTAGGCAACAAAATAGAAACTGTCAGCCAGATCAAAGGTGTGTGCGATTGATGGCATACACTTCACATGGATGAACTGTTTGCCATTAGCGACAACAAACAGAAACACTTAGACAGATCAACGTGTATGCGCTAGACGGGCACACATTCTAAGTAAAAGAAGTGTGCATAATGGTAATAACGAGTGTGCACGGTTCTTGAAACATGACGTGTGCTGACATTGCCTATTGCGGTGCACCCTATGGTGCAAACGCCACGTACGCGGCCGAGAAAGCATGCCCACGTTACGCCGTTCGGGAATAGTGCCACACTTAGAAATTATAGAACCATCAATAAATTTTGAGCATGCGTCCTGTCACATTCCAAATCGCAAACCTGTTCACACCGATCAAAACCTAAACGGTTTCCCACTTAGGAGCATACTAGTACTTGGTTATAAATACTACTACTCCAAGATGACTGCACATTCCTCCTCAACTCCTCATCCACAAAAACAAACACGTCATTCATCATCATTCCCTTGCGTCTGCCATGGCCAGCATGAGTTTTGGGTTGAGGGATTGCCACCAGGGAGAGGCGAGCATGGAAGCGGAAGCACGAGAGATGTCCCGCCGCGCCGTGAAAGTCGCCGACATGTCCCGTCGCGCGGCCGTAGCAGCATAGAGGTCCCGCCATGCCGCCGAGGCAGCATGGAGGTCCCGCCGCACCATCGACGCAGCAGACTGGTGCGGCCACACCACAAAAGCAACAGAGATGTCCAGCCGCGCCGCGGAAGCAGTAATGTCTCACGGGCAGGCAAGGACTCTTACAGGCGCATGCATGCGATCGTCCATAGCTAGATGGATCAGATCTCTGGCTGGGCGAGGTTGCAGGACAACATGAAAGCCTCATTTGAACAGGCTACGGGCGTCATCCGGCAACTAAGGGAGAGCAATGAGAAGCTCCAGGCCAAGCGTGACCTGCTGAGGGCGAAGATCGTCAGAAGTGTGGAGCAGAAGGAGGAGACCACTGCCTTGTTGAAGAGGACCAACGTCATTGTCGAGAAACTTATGGACGAGAATGTTGTGCTGCGCATGAAGCGCAAAAGGCTGGTGGAGGAATCCATGGATGCTCTCAAGCAGCATATTGAAGACAGGAAAGAGCTCATCGCCGCTTGCCGCGGAGACTAGTTCCCGCGGCCTGCAGCAATGCATTAAGAAAGTAGAGATCAGCGAGCAAGATTGTTGTCTTCCTTCTTCTTTTGCCCTTGTGAATTTCGGGCGTTGCCGCATGTGGCTTTTTTTAGTTATGTTCCTAAATATGTAAGAAAATTATTATCCACTGTCATCGTCCTTATATTCATCATGCTTGCTATAAGTCACAATCGATGCTATATAGGTCCGTCGGATCTTACATCAAGGTCCGTGCAAAACTTTCTTTTCAGATTTTCATTTTTCTCTCTTAAATCTCAGTCCAGTGAGACATAGCCACGCCGTGAAACAGGGGCTCGGGCTCCATTAATGGAGACATTGGGAGGGAGGTGCACGGTGGATAGAGGTCAAATTGTTCTCCTCCCGGTGAGCACACGCAGGGGTCTGATCGCACGCCTCTCGTACTCAAATAGCTACCCCGCATGGCACCTCCTAGCCAATAAAATAAGGGGACACGTGGCAACACGTAATTGGTAAGTAGAACGCCCACGGTTTCAATAATAGTTGTGTTTCTGATTTGTAACGTGACAACACTTGTTCCAAAATGACTTTGTTGATTGTTAATGTGTGCGCCTTCGCAAATTTGATAGAAAAATTACCACAACATGTTGGTGCCATGTCATGACACCATGCCAAGTTTCATGATTTTTAGGCGTGTTTTGGATTTATAGGAATTAAAAAACGAAGTTTCTCAATCTTTTTGGCTGAGCCACGACGCCCAGATGTTTGAATTTAATTCTCATTTCTTGCATGGGACCAAGAAAGTCACCCAAGGACACACATGTGATTTTTCAACCAACTTTGGTGCACTGGAGCATGTGCTTGTAGTTCAAATTTGAATTATGCACATTAAATGCCCAGAAATTTAGTATAAAAAGGCCAAATGAACCCAGAATAATTCCAAAATTTAGCACAATAGTTTTATTTGGTCTAATCTGCATGTGTAAAAAAATTAAGGCGGAAGAAGGCAGTGTACGTATGTTCTTTCGCACATGGAGGTGATACGTCTCCAACGTATCAATAATTTTTGATTGTTCATGCTATTATATTACCTGTTTTGGATGTTTATGGGCTTTACTTTACACTTTTATATCATTTTTGGGACTAACCTACTAACCGGAGGCCTAGCCCGAATTGCTGTTTTTTGCCTATTTCAGTGTTTCGAAGAAAAGTAATATCAAACGGAGTCCAAACGGGATGAAACCTTCGGGAGCGATCTTTTTGGAACAAATGCAAACCAGGAGACTTGGAGTGGATGTCAAGAAGCGGACGAGGCGGCCATGAGGGTGCCCGGTGCGCCCTGTAAGGGTGGGCGCGCCCCCACCTTCGTGGGCCCCTCGAGCATCCACCGACCTACTTCTTCCTCCAATATATATCTACGTACCCCGAAACCATCCAGGAGCACCACGAGAACCTAATTCCACCGCCGCAACCTTCTGTATCCGTGAGATCCCATCTTGGAGCCTTCGCCGGCGCTTCGCCGGAGGGGGAATCAACAATGGAGGGCCTCTCCATCATCTCCAAGGCCTCTCCGATGAGTTGTGAGTAGTTTACCACAGACCTTCGGGTCCATAGTTATTATCTAGATGGCTTCTTCTCTCTCTTTGATTCTCAATACAAAGTTCTCCTTCCTCTTCTTGGAGATCTATTCGATGTAACTCTTTTTTGCGGTGTGTCTCTTGAGATCCGATGAATTGTGGGTTTATGATCAAGTTTATATATGAGAAATATTTGAATATCCTCTGAATTCTTTTATATATGATTGGTTATCTTTGCAAGTCTCTTCGAATTATCAGTTTGGTTTGGCCTACTATATTGATCTTTCTTGCAATGGGAGAAGTGCTTAGCTTTGGGTTCAATCTTGCGGTGTCCTTTCCTAGTGACAGCAGGGGCAACAAGGCACGTATTGTATTGTTTCCATCGAGGATAAAAAGATGGGGTTTATATCATATTGCATGATTTTATCCCTCTACATCAAGTCATCTTGCTTAATGCGTTACTCTGTTCTTATGAACTGACAACTCTAGAAGCAGGCAAGAGCCGGTCGATGTGTGGAGTAATAATAGTAGATGCAGAATCATTTCGATCTACTTGTTGCAGACGTGATGCCTATATACATGATCATGCCTAGATATTCTCATAACTATGCACTTTTCTATCAATTGCTTGACAGTAATTTGTTCACCCACCGTAATACTTATGCTATCTTGAGAGAAGCCACTAGTGAAACCTATGGCCCCCGGGTCTATCTTTTATCATATAAGTTTTCCATCTACCTTTATTTGTATCTTTTATTTTCCAATCTATATCGTAAAAATACCAAAAATATTTATCTTATCTTATTATCTCTATCAGATCTCACTTTCGCAAGTTACCGTGAAGGGATTGGCAACTCCTTTATCGCGTTGGTTGCGAGGTTCCTGTTTGTTTGTGTAGGTGCGTGGGACTTTTGAGGAGCCTCCTACTGGATTGATACGTTGGTTCTCAAAAATGAGGGAAATACTTACGCTACTTTGCTGCATCACCCTTTCCTCTTCAAGGGAAAAACCAACACATGCTCAAGAGGTAGCAAGAAGGATTTCTGGCGCCGTTGCAGGGGAGGTCTTCGCTCAAGTCAAGACATACCAAGTACCCATCACAAACTCATCTCCCTCGCATTACATTATTTGCCATTTGCCTCTCGTTTTCCTCTCCCCCACTTCACCCTTGCCGTTTTATTCGCCCTTCTTTTGTTCGTCTTTTCATTTTCTTTGATGTCTTACTTGGCTTGTTTGCTCGTTTGGTTGGAATAGTTGTTTCTTTATTGCTAAATAGAGAACCTAAGATCTATGGATCCTCATCCGCTTGCTAATATTTTTAAGAGATCCAATTATGATGAACCAACTGCTAGTGAGTTTTGTGCACTAGATTATCATTATAAAGCTTTGCTTGAAATTCATGAATCTGAAAATTGTGATGAAGAAATTTATGAAGAGATTCACGATAACTCCTTGAATAAAAAGCATGATTGCAATGATTTTACTATAAATTCTCTTGATGTCAATTGCGCTAATAATATGCAAAACCCTAAGCTTGGGGATCCTAGTTTTGCTTTGTCTACTACTTGTTGCAATGATCATTATTGGGGTGATTCTTCTTACAATCTTGAAAATTTATTTAAGCCCCATGATGAATATGAGATTGATAATAGTGTTTGCAATAATACTGAAAGTGGGTTTGAAAGAGTGTCAACTTTAGATCCCACATATTTGGAGAATGTTCAATCTTATGGTATTTTTGATAAAAGTGGGTTTGGAGAGGTCATGACTTTAGTTAATGATAATCCCACTATTTTGGAAGAGTGTCAACTTCACATGCATTTGGATCGTGTTGAGAATATGTTATGTGACAGCTATTTTATTGAATTTGCCTGTGATCCTACATGTAATTATTATGAGAGAGTAAAATATGGTCGTAGAAATTTTTATCTTACTAAATTACCTCTCGTCATGTTGAGATTGCTATTGTCTCTTTCTTCTTCCTTGCATATGCTAGTTTTTGCTTGCCTTCAAAATTTGTTTGCTTATAATATGCCTATGCATATGAAGTATGTTAGACTTAGATGTGTTTGTCACATGTTTTATGATGCTCTCTTTATGCTTCAATTCTTGTCTTTTACGTGAGCATCATTGGAATCTCAATGCCTAGCTAAAAAGGCTTTAAAGAAAAGCGCTTGTTGGGAGGAACCCAATATGTTTCCTTGCTGTTATTCAATAAATAATCAATCTAGCTTCTGTTTAGATGTGTTTTTATGTTTTAATTAGTGTTTGCGCCAAGTAGAACCTATATGATAACTTACGGTGATAGTTAATTTGATTGTGCTGAAAAACAGAAACTTTACGTGATTTTGCGTTGATTCTTGTTGCTGTAGATCAATAGACAAATTTCCTAGGACTTCCTATTTTGGTAGGAGTTTTGGAGTTCCAGAAGTATTCAAAAGTTACAGATTGCTACAGACTGTTCTGTTTTTGACAGATTCTGTTTTTCGTGTGTTGTTTGCTTATATTGATGCATCTATGGCTAGTATCGGGTGGTATGAACCATAGAGAAGTTGGAATACAGTAGTTTTAACACCAATATAAATAAAGAATGAGTTCATTACAGTATCTTATGTGGTGGTTTTCTTTCTTGCACTAACGGAGCTTATGAGATTTCCTGTTGAGTTTTGTGTTGTGAAGTTTTCAAGTTTTGGGTAAAGATTTGATGGACTATGGAATAAGGAGTGGCAAGAGCCTAAGCTTGGGGATTCCCATGGCACCCCAAGATATTCAAGTATGACCAAAATCCTAAGCTTGGGGATGCCCCCGGAAGGCATCCCCTCTTTTGTCTTCGTCTATCGGTAACTTTACTTGGAACTATATTTTTATTCGCCACATGATATGTGTTTTGCTTGGAGCGTCTTTTATGATATGAGTCTTTGCTTTTTTGATTACCACGATCATCCTTGGTGTACACACCTTTTGGGAGAAACCCACATGATTTGGAATTTATTAGAATACTCTATGTGCTTCACTTATATCTTTTGAGCTAGATAATTTTTGCTCTAGTGCTTCACTTATATCTTTTAGAGCATGGCGGTGGCTTACTTTTGTAGAAATTGTTGATCTCTCATGCTTCACTTATATTATTTTGGGAGCCTTTTAGAATATCATGGTATTTTCTATGGTTATAAAATTGGTCCTAGAATGATGAGCATCCAAGTTGGGTATAATAAAAACTATCATAGAAAGTGAATTGGATGCTATGATCAATTTGATGCTTGATAATTGTTTTGAGATATGAGGATGGTGATATTAGAGTCATGCTAGTGGGGTAATTATGAATTTAAGGAATACTTGTGTTGAAGTTTGTGATTCCCGTATCATGCACGTATGGTGAACCGCTTTGTGATGAAGTTGGAGCTCAATTTATTTATTGATTGTCTTCCTTATGAGTGGCGGTCGGGGATGAGCGATGGTCTTTTCCTACCAATCTATCCCCCTAGGAGCATGTGCATAGTGCTTGGTTTTTGATTACTTGTAGATTTTTGCAATAAGTATATGAGTTCTTTATGACTAGTGTTGAGTCCATGGATTATACGCACTCTCTCCCTTCCACCATTGCTAGCCTCTCTTATGCGGCGCAACTTTCGCCGGTACCATACACCCACCATTTACCTCCCTCAAAACAGCCACCATACCTACCTATTATGGCATTTCCATAGCCATTCCGAGATATATTGCCATGCAACTTTCCACCGTTCCGTTTATTATGACACGCATCATCATTGTCATATTGCTCTTGCATGATTATGTAGTTGACATCGTATTTGTGGCAAGGCTACCATCATGATTTCCATACATGTCACTCTTGGTTCATTGCATATCCTGGTACACCGCCGGAGGCATTCATATAGAGTCATATTTTGTTCTAAGTATCGAGTTGTAATCTTGAGTTGTAAGAAAATAAAAGTGTGATGATCTTCATTATTAGAGCATTGTCCCAAGTGAGGAAAGGATGATGGAGACTATGATTCCCCCACAAGTTAGGATGAGACTTCAGACTTTAAAAAAAAGAGAAAGGCCAAAAAAAAGAGAAAGGCCAAATAAAAAAATGAGAGAAAAAGAGAGAAGGGACAATGCTACTATCCTTTTACCACACTTGTGCTTCAAAGTAGCACCATGATCTTCATAATAGAGAGTCTCCTATGTTGTCACTTTCATATACTATTGGGAATTTTTTCATTATAGAACTTGGCTTGTATATTCCAATGATGGGCTTCCTCAAAATGCCCTAGGTCTTCGTGAGCAAGCAAGTTGGATGCACACCCACTTAGTTTCTTTTGTTGAGCTTTCATGCATTTATAGCTCTAGTGGATCCGTTGCATGGCAATCCCTACTCACTCACATTGGTATCTATTAATGGGCATCTCCATAGCCCGTTGATACGCCTAGTTGATGTGAGACTATCTTCCTCTTTTTTGTATTCTCCACAACCACCATTTTATTCCACATATAGTGCTATGTCCATGGCTCACACTCATGTATTGCGTGAAAGTTGAAAAAGTTTGAGAATACTAAAGTATGAAACAATTGCTTGGCTTTTCATCGAGGTTGTGCACGATTAAATACTTTGTGTGATGAAGATAGAGCATAGCCAGACTATATGATATTGTAGGGATAGCTTTCTTTGGCCATGATATTTTGAGAAGACATGATTACTTTGTTAGTATGCTTGAAGTATTATTGTTTATCATGTCAATATGAACTTTTATTTTAAATCATTTGGACCTGAACATTCACGCCACAATAAAGAAAATTACATCGAGAATTATGCTAGGTAGCATTCCACATCAAAAATTTTGTTTTTATCATTTACCTACTCGAGGACGACCAGGAATTAAGCTTGGGGATGCTTGATACGTCTCCAACGTATCTATAGTTTTTGATTGTTCCTTGCTATTATATTACCTGTTTTGGATGTTTATGGGCTTTACTTTACACTTTTATACCATTTTTGGGACTAACCTACTAACCGGAGGCCCAGCCCGAATTGCTGTTTTTTTGCCTATTTCAGTGTTTCGAAGAAAAGGAATATCAAACGGAGTCCAAACGGGATGAAATTTTCGGGAGCAATCTTTTTGGAACAAATGCAAACCAGGAGACTTGGAGTGGACATCAAGAAGCGGACGAGGCGGCCACGCGGGTGCCCGGCGTGCCCTGTAAGGGTGGGCGCACCCCCACCCTCGTGGGCCCCTCGAGCGTCCACCGACCTACTTCTTCCTCCTATATATATCTACGTACCATGAAACCATCTAGGAGCACCACGAAAACCTAATTCCACCGCCGCAACCTTCTGTATCCGTGAGATCCCATCTTGGAGCCTTCGTCGGCGCTTCGTCGGAGGGGGAATCGACCATGGAGGGCCTCTCCATCATCTCCAAGGCCTCTCCGATGAGTTGTGAGTAGTTTACCACAGACCTTCGGGTCCATAGTTATTATCTAGATGGCTTCTTTTCTCTCGTTGATTCTCAATACAAAGTTCTCCTTCCTCTTCTTGGAGATCTATTCAATGTAACTCTTTTTTGCTGTGTGTTTGTTGAGATCCGATGAATTGTGGGTTCATGATCAAGTTTATCTATGAGAAATATTTGAATCTCTTCTGAATTCTTTTATGTATGATTGGTTATCTTTGCAAGTCTCTTCGAACTATTAGTTTGGTTTGGCCTACTATATTGATCTTTCTTGCAATGGGAGAAGTGCTTAGCATTGGGTTCAATCTTGCGGTGTCCTTTCCCAATGACAGCAGGGGCAGCAAGGCACGTATTGTATTGTTGCCATCGAGGATAAAAAGATGGGGTTTATATCATATTTCATGAGTTTATCCCTCTACATCATGTCATCTTGCTTAATGCGTTACTCTGTTCTTATGAACTTAATACTCTAGATGCAGGCAGGAGTCGGTCGATGTGTGTAGTAATAGTAGTAGATGCAGAATCGTTTCGATCTACTTGTTGCGGATGTGATGCCTATATACATGATCATGCCTAGATATTCTCATAACTATGCACTTTTCTATCAATTGCTCGACGGTAATTTGTTCACCCACCGTAATACTTATGCTATCTTGAGAGAAGCAACTAGCTAAACCTATGGCCCCCGGGTCTATCTTTTATCATATAAGTTTTCCATCTACTTTTATTTGTATATTTTATTTTCCAATCTATATCATAAAAATACCAAAAATATTTATCTTATCTTATTATCTATATCAGATCTCACTTTCGCTAGTTACCGTGAAGGGATTGAGAACCTTTTTATCGTGTTGGTTGCGAGGTTCTTGTTTGTTTGTGTAGGTGCGTGGGACTTTTGAGGAGCCTCCTACTGGATTGATACCTTGGTTCTCAAAACTGAGGGAAGTACTAACGCTACTTTGCTGCATCACCCTTTCCTCTTCAAGGGAAAAACCAACGCATGCTCAAGAGGTAGCAGGAGGTGACACATTCCCTCTCGGAACCACGAGCCTTCTTGAGAGAAGCTTCGATTTGCAAGAAGCTTGTACCAAAGCTTGTCCCAATTTGGCCAAAAAAATTACCGTGACATGTTGGTGCCATGTCATGACACCATGCCAAGTTTCATGATTTTCAGGCGTGTTTTGGATTTACATGAATTAAAAAACCAAGTTTCTCAATCTTTTCGGCCGAGCCACGATGCTCAAATGTTTGAATTTCATTCCCATTTCTTGCATGTGACCTAGAAATTCACCCAAGGACACACATGTGATTTTTCAACCAACTTTGGTGCACTAGAGCATGTGCTTGTAGTTCAAATTTGAATTATGCACATTAAATGCCCAAAAATTCAATTAATGTATAGAAAGGCCAAACGAACCCAGAATAATTCCAAAATTTAGCATGCTACTTCTATTTGGTCTAATCTGCCTATGTAAAAAATATTAAGGCGGGAGAAGGCAGGGTACGTATGTCGTTTCGCACACGGAGGTGACACGTTATCTCTTGGAACCATGAGCCTTCTTGAGAGAAGGTTCGGTTTGTAACAAGCTTATACCAAAGCTTGTCCCAATTCGGCCAAAAAAATTACCTCAACATGTTGGTACCATGTCATGACACCATGCCAAGTTTCATGATTTTTAGGTGTGTTCTAGATTTACATGAATTAAAAAACCAAGTTTCTCAATCTTTCCTGCCGAGCAACGATGCCTAATTGTTTGAATTTTATTCTCATTTCTTGCATCGGGACCTAGAAATTCACCCAAGGACACACAAAAGATTTTTCAACCAACTTTGGCTTGTAGTTCAAATTTGAATTATGCACATTAAATGACCAGAAATTCAATTAATGTATAAAAAGGCCAAACGAACCCAGAATAATTTCAAATTTTAGCATGATACTTCTATTTGGTCTAATCTGCCTGTGAAAAAATTAAGGCGGGAGAAGGCAGTGTACGTATGTCGTTTTGCACACGGATGTGACACGTTCTTCTAGGAACCACGAGCCTTCTTGAGAGAAGCTCCAGTTTGCAAGAAGCTTATACCAAAGTATGTCCCAATTCGGCCAAAAAAATTACCGCAGCATGTTGGTGCCATGTCATGACACCATGCCAAGTTTCATGATTTTCAGGCATGTTTTGGATTTACATGAATTAAAAAACCAAGTTTTTCAATTTTTCCGGCCGAGCCACGATGCCCAGATGTTTGAATTTCATTCCCATTTCTTGCATAGGACACAGAAATTCACCCAAGGACACACATCTGATTTTTCAACCAACTTTGGTGCATTGGAGCATGTGCTTGTAGTTCAAATTTGAATTATGCACATTAACTGACCAGAAATTCAATTAATGTATAAGAAAGTCCAAACAAACCCGGAATAATTCCAAATTTTAACACGTCACTCATATAGTTCTATGTTGCCTCTGTGAAAAAACAAGGCGGGAGGCATCGTATATCGTTTCGAACACAAAGGTGTCGGGGAAACTGATCCACGAACACCTATGGGACCGGCGGACCGAGCCCCTTTCAGTTCGGTGGGGGGCGGAGGTCGCACGAAGAGCAGATCGAGGCGAAGCACACGAGCAGTTTACCCAGCTTCGGAGCTCTCCGGAGAGATAATACTCCTACTGCTGCTTGTCTGATTGTATTGTGTTCTTGCTCTAGAGAGCTAAGTGTTTTCTGGCCTCGAAATGATCCGAACCTTCCCAACCTTCCGAACCCCCTCTACGTTGCGCATGGGCCTCCTTTTATATGCTAAAGGGGTCATCGACAGGTGGCAATGCAGAGAAGGGTAAAAATGTAAAAAGAGAGGTGGTTGGTAGAACTACCTGTACAGTATACTCTACCTAACTCTGACGGCAGGGGACAAGGGCATTAAATGGTTGTCTGTGTCGCCCAAACAGTGTAGAAAAGGACCGCCAGGGGCGCCACTGCCTGCCACGATTGCGATCTTGTCAGCAACGCATGCCACCGCTTACCGCTGGCTACACAGCCTTCCGCCACGCGTGCCTGGAAAGGCCCCCAGGGCGACACATTGGTGGATGCGCTGGAGCGTGGGCACAGAGTGGCCGCTTGCCGCAGCAAGCGTCTTGCCGCGGTCGTGGTCTTGTCGCGCCCGGAAGCTTGTCGCTCACCGGGCCTTGCCGGGACACGTGGTGCGTCGCGGCAAGTTCCTTGAGATGCCTCGGTTGGCCTTCCCGGCAAGCTCCTCTTGCCGGGGTTTTGTCTTCTTTACTTGAGTACTTTGTTCTTGAATGGCTCCAAAGGAGCCACCGAGTATCTTGGCGGTCACCCGGCAAGCCCTTGCCGCAGGGTGCTGCAACTGCCTGTGCACAAGTTCGGGGTACTAGGGTACCCCTACTCTAGTACACCGATAGGAGCCCCCGGGCCTGGGCCACACACGGTGCCGAGCGCTGTTGGGCCAGGCCCAAAATAGGGCACGGGCACGCGCGGCCTGGGTAACGCCGAATCTCACTCCGTATCCACCGCGCCCTCCCCCAACGGCACGCGTTGAATGCGGCATCATGGGAGAGATCATGGGGGGTTTCTTTATTCGGAAGGGCGAAACGTCCGCCCCCTCCCTCTTTATAAGCAGGGGAAACAGGGGCAGTTTGCCCATCTCGCCATTTGTTGCTTCAACTCCAAAAATCTCCATCGCAGAGAGCAGC